>NC_061527.1:15362500-15662500 GCF_022379125.1 Scophthalmus maximus | reverse complement strand
AGACACAGCCTTGCATATGTACGGGAACAGAAATGCGCAATTCTTGTGTAAAAAAAATTGTTGACTGACATCTCAGACACTGGAAATATTAGATTATTGATTTGTTTGTTTATTCTGATGCTTGACAGTAGCCATTCAAAACAAAGGAAACAGATTGCCAGACTTCTGCACACACAAACAAGCAACTGTCAGAAATTTGGATTAGAAAAACATTTTTGGCTGAATCCAAAAAAAAAAAAAAGAAGAAGAAAATTTGGTCTTAGAGACACTGAAGTTTCAAAAGTTAAACAATGAACGATTGTCTGTGTTTACAGAGCAGTCACACATGGCTTTGCTCAACATCAACTTTAAGAAGGAAGATTAACAAAAAACGTACATGTAACCTTACTCACCTCCAGACTTTGTTTTATGAATCATGACAATTTAAGAAGGTGCAGGGATACACTGATTGTAGTTAAGCAAAAGTCATTAACTGGTTAAATGATTTTGGCAGAGAAACTATTTAGAAAAGAGGCAGTTTAAAGTTTAAAACATGCACTTCTATAACATTCAGAATCATTCAAGATGTGCGAACAATATTCATATATAAAAAAAGAACCAGACAGAAATAACAGTTTATGTACATTTCATCATACAACAAACTACACAGTACCAATGAATGTGGCAAAGCTAATATATATTTTGGAAAATGTTTGTTTATTTGCCAAAAGTCTGTCAAGCTTCTGAATGAATCTCCAGGAAGTACATTGACGTAAGTAATGCCATATGTGACAAACTCTCATTTAGTTTTCAAATCAACTCGTGTGTTTCTGTAACAGTAACTGCCTCCAAAATATATGACAAACTCACTGTGGTCAGTAAAAAGATGCGTCTTTCTACTCTGTCACTTTCTCTGTTTGTCTGTCTCATCATGCAACAGCCTTTTATAAAAGTTGCCCTTTGGCACAGTAAAAAAAAATGCAGGAATAAAAAAACAATAAGGCTTAAACTAATTAGTTTTGCTTTGAGAATAAAAGCTTAACTTAATGAACTCAACTTAACGTGACCCATTGTATTAAAAAAATATGAGTGAATGATTTAAAAAAGGAGTTAGTATTGGCAGGCTCATTACATTAAACATCACATGACATCAGACAACATGATAGCAGAAATAACCATGTCCTCAGAAACAGACAATATGAAAGCAGAACGTCTGCAGTCCATCTCAACAGTCTGTCTCTCTGATGCACTACATCCTTGATGATTGCTCAATAAACAGTTTGGTGCCAGAGCCCCAACAGTCCAGACTCAGCTCACAGAGAGCAGAGGATGCTCGGCTGCGATTGAAGGAAATACACTGGGACAAAAAATTATTTTTAGCTGATGACAAGACAGCCAACTCAAAATTTTTGGTATTGAGAACTTTTGATATCTAGCTGATAATACTCAATGATGTTTTAGAAACTATATACAGTTTTCTTAAGTGCAAAGAGGAGAAGAAGACAATAAAGGGGAGGTGACCGATAATAAAAGAATGAAGAACGTACAAATAGAATTAACAAAAGAGGTGAGAAAAGCACGGACTGACTTATTATGTGTTGTTACTTTAACTACAGAGAATCCTAAAGTCCTTTCCTCCGGCCGGCCTACGCAAACACCTGCATATTTCCGAGCTGAGGCTGTTGAGAGGCCTGCTGCATCTGTTGCGACTGCGGCTGCGGCTGCGGCTGCACCTGCTCTGGAATGTGTGTGTGGCGCGATGATGGCAGTGCGTGGTGGGGGTTCCCCAGAGGGGTGGGGCTGGTGGTGACGTCAGACCAGTCTGAGTTGGAGTGCGGCGAAGAGGATGACCAAGGGTCGGGGGATTCTGGTGAAGGGGTGAGATATGGGTGCTCGCTGGGTGGGTGGGCCGAGTGGCCGGGGGTGGTTCCCTCTGAGCCAGCGGTGGCGTAGCTGTGCTGGGAGGGGGGTGTGGGGTATTTATCCACAGGGCTCTGCATGGGCGGATAGGAGGGCAGCGGTCGAGACTGGCCTTCAATTCCCCCGTGGCCGACAGTGTGAGGGTGCTGCAGGCTGTGGGAGAGCCCCTGCGTCATGCTCATCTGCTCAGGCATCTGGTACATCATACCCTGGCTGCAGTGGATGTGGCCTGGCGCCTGCTGGGGGCGACCCTGACTCTGGTTCTGACCCTGGGACTGTGTGACTTGTACCTGCCCCTGCTGTTGCTGCTTGAGCATAGCCTGGCCACCTCCGGGAGCCATCATCTGGAAGGTGACAATGGGCGGCAGCTGCTCTCTGCTCATGGTGACATTCATGGGGGTCAGCATCGGACCCTGGCCGTGGTGTTGACCCATACCCGGGTGAGATCCCCCCATCTGGTGTGGTACGAGACCAAACATGTGGCCGCCATAGCCGTGCTTGGTCATGCCCACCCAGCTCTGCTGCTGTCCCAGCATGTGGCTGACGGGGGGTAACATTGGTCTGGACGTGGGGCTGCTCAGGAGAGGAGGGGAGTTTGAGGTTGTGGAGACAGCGCCAGACACGTCGCCCGTGTATGAGTGTGGGGATTCCAGGGAGTCGACAGGTGACATGGTGACAGAGCTCTCTGGAAGTCCACCCGCTGCCTTGACACCATTCGCACTCCCTCCTCCGTTACCTCCCCCACTTCCTCCTCCCGCTCCAGCACCCACACCCGGCCCCTCACCTCCAGCAGGCTTCTTTCTTCTCTTCGCCTTCATGTCTTTCAACTCCTTAGCTCCCCCGCCAACGCCTCCCACCTTCGCACCGCCCCCGCCCCTCCGGCTCTTCTTCCCCTGTGGTCCTGGTCGCATGCCGATGAAGCCTGCTCCATTGGCACCACACATAACAGAGTTCCCTCCACCCATGTGGTTGGGCCCGTTGTGTGGACTGTGAACCAAATTGTACTGGTCAAGTAGGCGCACTATATCGTGATGCATCCGTTCTTGAGCCGTGTCTCGGGGTAGACGATCCAGGTGATCAGTGATGTCCCGGTTGGAGTAGTGGTCAAGGAGAACCTGAGCTGCCTCGAAGCTGCCTTCTCTGGCTGCCAGAAAGAGTGGAGTCTCCTCCTGACGGACACACAAATACGGATTAATGCATAATGTACAACATACATAATACATGTAGTTACAAATAATGTCACAAAGTACATATTGAATATTGATACATGAATCTGAATCTGTACAGTCTATTCAGTGTTGTTAAGAAACAAAGTAGAAATTCTTTCACTGTGCTTATGGAGCGTTTTAGAAATGTATACTTTACTCAGTGTATCTATCTGATATCTTTCACTTCGGCTTTTCTCCAATACAACTTTCAAGACACATTTAAAATAAAATGCAAGTGTCTGGAGTTTAACTAAGCAACCAGATAAACAGCTGATAAATGAGAAGATATTCAAGTTCCATTCAAGCCTGCGTGAGGTTCTGATACACAAAAGACCCTGAGCACTTACTTCCTGATATGCCATGACTTTAACAGTTAAGTAATAACAATAACAATGGTAATACCTTTATCTATAAACCCCTTTTAAAACAAGTAACAAGGCACATCAAATTAAGAAGAAAAGCAACAAAGATAAAAACAAACAGTAAAATAAATAAAAAACAATGGGGTAGAATAATTAAAACAAGTACATAAAATAAGGGGTTGAAAGAAGACTGTGTGTTTGCCTCCCAGATCTCTTCTTGCAGGCCATTCCATAACTGAGGGGAACAGAAAAGGCCTGGTCACCTTTAGTTCTAAGGTTAGACTAAGGAAAGGCCAGGAATGACCTACCAGAGAGAGCCTGCATACAGGCTCATAGGGTGTCAGGAGGTCAGCTATGTATTTTGGAGGTAGTCCCCTATGAGCCATAAAAGTAATTTTTAAATCTATTTCTAAAACGGACGGGGAGCCAATGAAGTTAATTTAAAACCGGTGTGCTCCTTCCTGTTGGACCTGGTTATGAGCTGCAGCATTTTGAATCATCTGGAGTGTATTGATGTTGGCTATGGAACCAGGTTTGAAACAGCCTTAATGAAAACACAAGAACAAACCTTATTGTCTTGCATGTCACGGTTGGCTCCGTTCTTCAGAAGCACCAGAGTGGCCTCCACGTTATTCACTGCAGCTGCCCAGTGCAGAGCGGATTTGCCTAAAATGGTGGGACCGTGTAAAAAGACAGAAACAAATCCATGTTAACCAGAATGAACTAGTGAAGTTCATGGCAACAAATTAGGTTTTTCAAAAGTTGTTACTACTAATACCAATACTGCAGATATCGGGTTTAAAACAAAGACATTTCACTCAACATACCGTGGTCGTCGACAGCATTGATGTCGGCGTGGCAGTGGATCAGCTCTTCCACCATGCCCTCAACGGGGAGCCTGACAGCCAGGATCAGGGGAGTAGTGCCGTCATTCATCCGGGAATCCAGTTCTGTTGCACGATTACGGATCAGAATCTAGGAGACAACAAAGGTACAGACACAAGAGACTGAAGCAGCTCTCAGACTTGATTATCAATTCATACGTTCAAACTCAGACATTCATATCACCTGGAAGACTCCCTGGGCATCAGCCGCCACAGCAGCATGCAGAGGAGTTCTGCCCATGTTGTCATGGGCGTTGGGATCAGCTCCAGCGTCCAGCAGTCTCTTGGCAGCATCGGCTCTGGCGTAGCGAGCCGCCAGGTGGAGCGCTGTTTCTCCTGTGCGGTCGGTCTGGGCCATCAGCGAAGCACCCTGAGCTATCAGGTCTGAAATGACACTTGGCCCTGGTTCATCCCCTCCACTCTCCTCCTCCTCTTCTCCAAGCAGGCTGCAGTCTGGGCCCCCACCGTTACGCAGCGATGCCAACATCAGCGGAGTGAAGCCGTCTGAGAGAGGAGTCATTTATTTTTAGGGAAATTATTGAAAATGAATAAAATCTCTTGCGGTCTTGAGGTCAAGTTTTCTCACCAGGTCCCTTGACATTAACATCCAGACAGTCGGCATCCAGGTCTGCCTGTGGGGGAGTGAGCGATATGTCAGCAGCCTTGCGGTGCTGCACAGTCCACTCCCTTCGATCAATGCTTCCATCCATATTGATGGGCAGCAGAGGTTTATCTTCAGTCTGTAGAAAAAAGGGAACAGAACTTCTCACAACAACCCAAACCAACCTTTCCTAATTTTTGAGGAATTGTTATCAAACTTAAATTTTAACTGCTCCAATCCATTGACTCGCTCTTTCTTCTTTTTTCTCTCTCAATTCACTTACTCTTGGTTTCTTAGAGGGAACCTCGTCTTCCAGCCACCTCTGACTCTGACCTCCATCGATCATGGCTCCATCCTGGGTCTTGAAATTCCTGATATGACATAAAAAAAAACTTCACGTTTCAACGACAGTATAATACTTAAATGATTGTTTCAAGTTATTTTACAGCTATTCTCTGTTTTCATAAGTCAGTTTAAAACCAATAATATTCACTGGGAGTTCACTTCCATTGCTCACATTTTTCCCAGACTACCATAGACACCCAACATATAATTCTGCTAGGAATTCTCGCTCATTAGTTGTTATCATATATTCTGTTTTAAATCCTCTGCTCGTCTGTATGTCCACTCACTTCATGTCAAAGTCATCTTGTCCGACAGGCTCTCTTCTCTTGTCATTTTTATTGGCCAAGAAGCCATCGGGCAGCCACAGGACGCCATGTTTATGCTTCCTCTTGGCTGCTAGCATCCCCAGCACCAGGATGAGCAGAATGATAACTACTGCCACTCCAATCATGTACATCAAAAGTGGTGTCTCAGAATGCACGGTCGGGTCACCTGGAAGATGCAAAGACAAGGCAGAACATACAAGTGTCTTCATTTGATTTAGGTTTTTACCTAAGGAATAGGTAGTGGGAGTTAAGTTAGGTTAGATTTCATAAACTGCTGAATGACGGGCTGACTTACTGTCAACTGACACTAGTGGGTAAGGCAGTTCAGCCTTGATGTGTGCTGCTGCAATGAAGGACGCAGCCTCATTAGTGTTGGAGAAACAATCGACAGAGCTCTGGGAACATTCACGGTTGTCGATCTGTAGATGCACCTTGGAGCTGCTCAGACAAGTGTGGAAAATACAAAGATAATTAATGACTTGCACCTAATTGGTGATTAATTGAAAGCTTTTGAGTATTATATGAGTGCTGGAGAGGGAAAAATGATGTGACTATGCCATCACAAACCATCCTTACCCAATAACCTCCCTCTCTAGCTCCCGTTTGTTTCTGCTTTTCTGTGCGAGTCGTCCAAGCTCCTCCTCCTCCCTATAGTAAGGGTACACCATTGGCCTATTATTTTTATCTCGCTTCACGTGCAGGTTGGTGTGCAACAGGGCACCCAAAGCACGCAAGAAGCCAGTTAGGTCTCCAAGCAGCTCCTCAGGTTGCAGCCGGACCACGATGATCAATATGCCATCTGCTGATTTGGCTGGAATGTCAGCAGAGCAGTCCAGGCCGTCCCAGCCACAAGCCTCCGTGTAGCAGCTCTGGTCACAGATCCCATTGTGGTAGTGGTCGGCGCAGTACTTGTCATACCTGTATACACAATACAAGCAGGATAGATGTTTGGTGAAGTGGCCTCAAATAATGTTTTAAATGCAACAGCAATGATAAAATAAAGAGGAGGGCCACTTACTTGCAAGGGGTCACTGTGGTATCCTGGCACTCAAAGCTGTCAAAGAGGCAGCCAGCATTGTCGCACTCCTTGTCACAGCGTCCGTTCTTAAAGAGATCCCAGCAGGGGACACTGGCAGTGCAGTTAACCCAAGGCTGTTGCCAGTTGAGCGAGCAGTCACCTCCATCCCACTTGCATTCATGGTTGTTACACTTTTCATCACACACTCGGTCCCCTGACTGCAGCTCACACTGCGGATAGGGGCAGGTTGGGGTGCGTGATTCAGGTAGTTTGTACTCACAGTATCGCCCAAAGAATTGCATGGGACAACGGCAGCTGTACTGGTTTGGGTTGGATGGGTCTTTGATGCAGGTTCCTCCATTTTGGCAGACCCATTGACACCTCTGTTCATTCTCACAGTGTTGCCCAGTGAATCCGTGCTGGCAATGGCAGTACGAGTTGCCGGCCGGTGACTCCACACAGCGCCCACCGTTGAGGCAATTAAGCTTTGCACAGAGGCCTTCTTTTTCTATTTCACAATTGAACCCAGCAAAGCCCTGCAAAACATAACATGTTGTCAAAGTGTGATAACAATAGAGTAATTTTAAAGTTAATAAAAGGCTTGGCTACGCATTTGTCAAGGGACTTTACACAAACTATTTCTAATGTACATCTAGGTTCTCCTGCAAATCTGCTGCTTGTCTACTGTACCTGAGCCATGGTGTGGCCCTCTGAAGCAAGCATGAGAACAACAGAGGGAGCAAAAGATGTTAGTGCAGAGAAAAACAAGCATTTAGTGAGAAAAGATTTATGTTCTAGTACAAAGGGAGGTAATAGTGTTCTGTCCTTTTTTATAATCTGCTGAAGTCAATCAGTATTTTGATACGCAACTTGTTTACTCTGATTAGACAGATGAAGCATTAGTCTTCTAAGACTTACGGAATCATTAAATATCAGAAACACGGAAGTTTAAATAATTTAAGGACGTTAAAAGACTTTCTATATAAATACAATTTATCTGCATGTGATCAAATGGATAGAGTGCATGGAAACAAAGTAAAGCCGGTTTGTGAGCGTACAAAAGGACAAGAATCAGTGCTATACTATAATGCCAGAGGACATTAAAGAATCTTACTGAAGCACAGGAGCAGGCGTAGCCATGTACTGAGCTCATGTTCATGGAGCAGAAACCACCGTTGTGACACGGCTTAGACAGACACAGATCCACCATGGACTCACAATGACGACCTGAAGATACAGATTAGGAAAAAGTTACGCAGGAGATTAAATAATAATCAACAACTGAAATACTTTGCAGGATAATCACCAAGACATTTATATTACTGACATATTGTATATAAAAGCACTAATCAGCGCTTGCTGATTCTCTAACACAGAAAATGACTAGATATGGTGATGTCATTGAATGCACCTGTGTATCCGTGGCGACAGCGACACTGGTAATTGTTGACCAGCTGCACACAGTCGAGGCTGCCGGGAGCGTGGCAGGGCCCGGAGAGGCATTCATTCAGATCGCCCTCACAGTGTTCGCCAACGAATCCCGGAGGGCAGGAGCATGTGTAACGGCCGACGCCGTCCACGCACTGTCCTCCATTCCGACAGCGAGGCTCCCAGGAGCCAGGCTTGGGCGCACAGTCATCCACATTCACCTCACACTGGAGCCCTACAGAGCAAAGAGCAGAAAGATGAATGACGTAAGTTATTCAACTTTTCAAGATAGTATTTTATGTGCTCTTAATATTATTTATAGAGGCTTTCAGCTAATCAAATCACCAGTCAATCATTTTTAACTATGAAATAACTAAGATGGGCAATGATTGTGTGTGTGTGTGTGTGTGTGTGTGTGTAATCATGTAGATATGCTTTATGCAGCCTTACCATGTGTTCCAGGTGGGCAGGCGCATGTGAAGCGGTTTATAAGGTTGATACAGGTTCCTCCGTGGAGGCAGGGCTTGGAGTGGCATTCATCCACATCATACTCACAGTTCACCCCCTGGTACCCTGGTTTACACTGTAGCAATGAAACAAGAGCAGTATAGTCAGACTGAGGTATTACACAAAACACAAATATAAAAAGAGCTGAGAATTGTACTTACTATACACTCGTATGTGCCCTGATAGTCCTTGCATGTAGCTCCGTTGCGACACGGGTTAGACTGGCACTCATCGACCATTTCTTCACAGTAGCTGCCCATGTATCCTGGCTGGCACTGACACTGGTGTGAGTAACCAACATTCACACATCGCCCAGCGTTCTTGCACACATTCTCCACTTCCACACCTGCAGTCATATGGAAAAAGGAAGTGCAAATGATGAATAGTGTGAACTTGGTGCACACACAAATGCTGCTTATTTTAAGATTTTGAAGAAGTGCACAGGAAACCGACAAAATGATCTTTGTCAGGCTTCAATGAACAACATTTAAAGTGTAAATTTGTTTAGCTACAACAAGACTTTTCTCTCGCATGGACTTAATTCATCTATATGTGATTACTTTTTATCACATTCCTACTTCAGTTAATATTAAAACAAAAATTTGCGCTAAACCTTTCGTGGCAGCAAAGTCCAGACAGGACAGGTTGGGGACGTCACAGTAAAGTCCTGTCCATCGCACTGGACAGTGGCATGTCCAGGACGTTGTTGTCTGAGAGCAGACGCCACCATTGTGACAGCGCACCTGGCTGCACAGGTTGACTAGGTTCTGCATTCAAAGGAAGAAAAGAGGAAAGCTGTGAATTTGGTTGCAAATGTTACAGGCAGAAGAAAGTGCACATCACCCAGACACATTCTTGAGTGAGATATTTACAGTTGGATCTACCCGACCATTCGAACCCCAAATTACAAATTTACAATATGTACAGCATACAGCCTTTCTATACTTAGCCTGGGTATAAATATTAAATGGCTTTTTACCACAACTTACAAACAACACATAGGCAACAGCTCAAGCTCGTCACCTGCAGACCCACTCTGTACACTTGGAGTGACACAAAGACAAATTACCTGACAGTTCTGTCCATTGTGTCCCATTGGGCAGGTGCAACGATAGGTGCCCAGGCCGTCGGTGCAGGTTCCTCCATTCTTACAGGGCTGGGAGTCGCACTCGTTCTGCTCATACTCACAGAAAGTCCCGTAAAAACCAGGACGGCAGCGACAAGAGAAGGTGTTGATGTCATCAATGCAAGTTCCATTATTCAAGCAGGAGCTGAAGGGAAAGAGAAAAAAAAAGTAGGGAGTAATGAAAAAATCAGAGTGCTGATACATACTTCAAAAGATACGAATGAGGACACATAATATAAAATCAACAAGTTTTTTATATAGAACAGAACATGGTTTTTAAATGCAGGTTTTATGGACCATGCCTTGAATGCTGGCTCACCTCTCAGTACATTCAGGGATGTTGTGTTCACACAGGATTCCATCAAAGCCCGGTCGGCACTTGCACACAAAGCTGTTGACGTAGTCCCGGCAGATGGCCCCGTTTCTGCAGGGCTGGCTGGCGCACTCATCTACCTCAGTCTCACAGCGCTCCCCTTCAAAACCAGCACGGCAGTCACAAGAGAAACTCCCAACATCATCCAAACAAGAACCTCCATTCAGGCATGGGTCTTCAGAGGAAAAGGGAGGGAAGGAAGAGAGGCTTTATATAACCACATATAATATGATATAACTGTGTTCATTTTATTTAAGCAGCAGGCTGATTAAAAATGCTTTCTCATTGATGAAAAGTTATCAATGAGAAACAATTTCGGTGGAAGCAAATTCCCTTGTTTTAACAAGACTGTGTCTGAAATATTCACATCATGTACAAACTTGTACCCATGTGCAACCCAATATCTCAGGGGGCTTTCTATGACGTGATCTGCCAGGGTTATTTCCCGTCTCCAATGAAATGTCAAAGAAAATTACATTGGTGTCAAAATACATGGGAATCATAAATTCAGAAGTGCAGGATCAATTTGGGTGCGTACAGTCACTGACAAGGTAGTCTCACGTAGCCGGACCACAGCACTGTGTCAGACCTGGTGAAGGGTCCGGCTGCGCCCATTACCATTCTGCTATAGGGGGAAAATGGGAATTTGTTCTGGTGGAACAACATGTGGAGAGGCGATCACTGCCATTTAAATAATTCCCCACAAACAAAAACGCAGACAACAAGCAGCATGTTAACCGCGTTATTGCGATATCTGAATTGTCATCAAAACTTGTTATTGTCAGTGTGTAGGTTGCTTGCTTAGTGTCTCTGTTTTCTGTTGTAACAGGGATTTTGAAGGGGAGAATAATGCCACCCGAGACATGGCAGATTTGAGAGATGGCAGATTTATACCTACACCTGGTGACACATAATACTGACAAGGTGACTGAATAAGCTGAAGGGAAACTCACTGGGTGAGCAGTCGTCAATGTCTGTCTGACAGTTGTGTCCGCTGTATCCAGGTTGACATTTACATGTGTAGCTGCCTGGGCTGTTCATGCAACGGCCACCATTTTTGCAAGGATTCTTTTTGCATTCATTCACATCCTCACTGCAGCGTTGACCTATACAATTGAACAAATAAAAAACAAACATACATATATTAGTACAGGATCAATCTAGCAGTGATACATATCTCACATTAGAAACCATAATCGCACAGATACATATGTACCTTGCCAACCAGTGGGACACCGGCAGGTGTAAGAGGTGTAGTCTGCAGATGGATGACACACTCCTCCCTTCTCACATGGATGGGAGGCACAGGGAACTTGTTCCACTTCACAGTGTTTACCTATTTTGATGTGTCAGAAACATGTGAATGGAAATCTTCGCCAAAAAGACATTAAGTGGCAACCACAAAGACTGATATAAGATTAAAAGTGGAGGTATATATGATGGAAATGTGGTGTCACTAACCCGTGAATGGCGGACTACATTGGCAGGTGTAACTGTTGACTCCATCTATACAGAAGCCATGGTTTAGACAGGGCCCCGATGCGCATTCATCAATGTTCTTCTCACAGTTCACACCTAATGAGAGAGGAGAGGTGATTCAAAGATTTACTTTTTAAAATGCAATGCCATTTCTTCTACTGATTGCTAAGTTCTCAAATGCTATGCTGAAATACAACAATTCTCATTGGTGTTATTACCTCTGAATCCAGGTTGGCATAGGCAGGTGTAGCCATTATGTCGGTCCAAACATGTGCCATCATTTTGGCATGGGCTGGGCTGGCACTCATCCTTTTCCTGCTCACAGTGCTGTCCCACCCATCCAGCTTCACACTCACAGCGGTACCTTTACACACAGGAAAGGCAAGCATGTGTTGAAAATGTGAAAGTAGTCACATGAATATATGAATAACAGCAAGTCCTTGGGATATTTCCAGTACCGGTTCCAGAAATTCAAGTAAGGCTAATACTTTTATATATGTATGTAAAGCGAGGCAGACTGGAAGATTATTCAGGGGTAAAGAGTAACACTATTAACATGAAACCAAATGTGAAAATTACTTGACCAACTGTTGCATTACCTTATAGAAAATTTTAATTCACACAAATACGATATAAAAGGTGTGTCCAGGATTTGAGATGATAAGATCAATCTCAGAACATAAAACAGAGCAACAGTATGAGGTTAACCTACCCGTGTTGCTGTTCAATACATTCTCCATGCACACAAGGCTGAGGAGCACAGTGGTCTGTCCCGGAGAGGCACAGAGGGCCGTGGGTGCTGGGTGGGCACAGGCAGTGGAACCCGTTCACCTTGTCCATGCAGGTTCCCCCACTCATACATGGATTAGAGTTACACTCGTTGATCTCCACATCGCATTTAACTCCTGTTAAAGAACAATTCAAAGGGATCACGTTTTTTTAGAAGTACACATTTGATTATTGTGTTGATCAAATATTTTGTTATTGTACAGCTGTTCATTTCTTCAAAATTCTGTAATGTTATGCTTTGACTTTACTGGATTCTAAAAAGCATACCTGTGTATCCTGGGGCGCACACACATTTGTACTCGTTGATGCCATCATGGCACTCTCCGTACTCACAGGGATTACTGGCACAGTCATCTTCATTGATCTCACAGTTTACCCCTGAAGACAAAAATATATGCAGTTTCTCATATAACGTAACAATAGGTTGTATTCTTTATCATTTAATCTGACTATATAATTTTTAGCACAACAAAAAAAAAAACTGTCACGTAACTTTTGGCTGAAGTTAGTCAGGAGTTGGACTTGTCTACCACTAGGGGGAAGTAAGACTCCACGTAAATGAAGTTAATGAATAAGTGAAAAATGTTAAACAAAAATGGAGACAGGCTTCTAATGCAGCAGAGGAATGTGTATGACATAAGACAAAAGAGACACATTTTTTCATTGGGAGAAAGAAAGAGGAGTGAAAGCAGGAGAAGCACAAAGAGGGGAGGGGATACAAATGGAAAACTGGAGAGAGAAAGAACAAGGCACTTAAAAGGATAGGAAATGAGGGCATGAAACCTGAAAGTGAGAAAAAAAACCTGACAGGGTGACCTGACACCAGTTTTTTTAGAGTAAGTACAGTACAGACTCCAGTACCAGGCCTCAGGGTGATACAACGTAATCCACAGAGCAATGTGGGGTAGCACCACTCGACCCACACTTGTGACTGCGAGCACACGTGTTGAATACTCTACACTGTACAATACACTAAAAGCTATACAGGAAGCTCTATGTGTGGGGGGTGGGAGTCTTAACATTCAATTCAAGTTGTTCTCTCAACAAGAGAAAACTCTCTGGGGCACATTCATGTAATGTGGTAAACAGGTTGTTTATAATGACGCAGATTTAGAAAAATTCTGTAGACCTAATTTACACTTCAGTGAAAAGAACAGTTGTGTGACAAACTGTAGGAGGAACTAGAACTAAAAACAATCTTTTTTTGTTGATTGTTCAGTCTGTTTGGTAACAACAGCAGCTAGATGTCAAGCAGAGCGAAGCTGTGTTTAAAACCATGCAGAAGACGAGGCAGGACACAAAACTTTGTAGGGGAAAACAGCTCACACTAGACTGCTGAGGATAATAGGAGGGTTCTGGCTTTGAAGGAGTGATGAGTCATATCTACATCAGTCACTTCAGCACTAACACCAGCATGATGGGTGTTTCAGAGTGACTTTACATCACTGTCTGTATTCACACAATGTATTCACTTTTTCTCAATGAATAATACTGCCCTCAAACATCCAGTAAGATCTGTTGTAAGTCTGCTTTTATTATGTCTGTTCCACATTTAGAACAACACTTTTTCTTTAAAGAATAGATAAGAAATGAATCATCTAAGTATACAGGCCATAATTCCTAGCACATTAAGTACTGACCTGTGGTTCCTGGTGGGCAGTTACATTGGTAAGCGTTGACCAGGTCGATGCAGCGTCCTCGGTTCTGACAAGGGTTGCTGTGGCACTCTTGGACCTGAATATTACAGATGGAGCCCGTGTATCCAGGATAGCACTCACAGGAGAAGGTGGCGATGCCATCTTTACACACACCGTGGTGGCATGGCTCTGGTACGCAGTCATTGATGTTCTCCTCACAAAGTAGGCCAGTGAATCCTGGGGGAGGACATTTCTTCTTAATATTCAAAACTTTTTGAATAATGTCATAAGACACTGGGATGAGATGTACTCAAGCATTTTCACCATTTTTATGGTAAACTAGCAGCGCTGGCTCAACAAATCAGAGCAAGGACCATGTCGCTTTCACTTAGGCTAAACACAAAGTTATTCCCTTTTACCTTCTGCACATTCACAGTCATATCCATTGGGTCGGTCAATACACTTGGCCCCATTTAAACAGGGTGTGCTGGAGCACTCATCGATGTCTATCTGGCACATTTCACCACTGAAGCCTGTAAACCCAACACAGAACAAAATTATGAACAGTAACAATACATTAATGAAGCATTACATTAAATAAAAGTTTGAAAACGGGTTGGATCCCATTAGCACATTCATTTCCACTTGGTGAATCAGAGAACATGTGAACCAACCTGCTGGGCACTCGCAGACAAAGCGGCTGACCTGGTCCAGACATTTACCCTGGTTCAAACAGGGGGAGCTGAGACACTCGTCCACCTCTATCTCACAATGAGTCCCCTCAAATCCTGCACAAATCGGGGGGAAAAGATTTTTCTCATGAACTACAGCCCTTCCTAATCCGGATCTGGAACATCAAGATTTTGATGCAGATAAAAAAAAGTTCAACGAATACTGAAACAAATTGAAAGGCTTGCACAGCCTTGGTTGAGTTATGTCTTCTCCAAGTGCATTCTTGCAGACTTGCACTGAAGTTTAAACATTTTTCAGATTTTCTGTAGGGCTGTATGTGAGAACGCAAATGTACAGACGCGTTTTGCGACTTTTTTCGGGGGTCATGTCTGAAAACAGCTTATGATTGTATTGTTATCCGTTGAACCTTTTCTGAATGCAAACACTGATACTTAGCAAGAAGACAATTTCAAATGTTGCACTTTTTCATGTGGTTAAAATTTGTTAAAATGAAAGGTGATATAAAATTTCTCAAGTAATATACCAGGCATGCAGATGCAGGTGTAGTCCCCGATGCGATCCAGACATGTGCCATCGTTCTGGCAGGGGCTCGAAGCACACTCGTTAACATCTTGTTCGCAGCGAGGCCCAGCGTAGCCCCTAACACAGTTACAGGTGAAGGAGCCATCAGTGTTCACACACAGACCTCCGTGCTCGCAAGGGTTGGTACCTGAGGGTGAAGAGGAAAAGGATTGAAAACTGAAGAGAGCAAAATGCATATTAGGTACAATATGTACAGAGGTTGCATCCTTTCTTACCAATGCTGCATTCGTCTCTGTCGATGTTGCACGTGCTGCCAACATAACCGGGTGGGCAGTTACAGTTGAACATGCCACTGATGGGGTTGGTGTCACACTGAGAGCCCTCTCTACAGGGATTACTGATACACGCGTCGTCTCTATGGCACAGCAAACCTGAAAGGAATAACATGATGGTGAGCAATTAGTAAAAATGTAATGCAGAGAACCACTTGTTTTTGCTGAAACAAAAATGTTACCAGAGAATCTCCATTGTGTTTTTCCACTTCAGAGAAAATTATTGAATGCACCTTTGCTGCTAATGGGACGTTTATTTTTTTGACAAGGCTGAATTCAATTTTTTTTTTTATAAACTATCTAAAGGGAAGCATGAAACTACGACAGAGCATTTCTGTTTTGTTTTGAATTACATCATATCTTGAGTGCATTTTTAATTTGGTGTGTGTGGAACCCCACTCCTTGCCCACCTGTCTTTCCATGAGGGCAGACACAGATGAAAGAGGCAACGCGGTCGATGCATGTGGAGCCATGGCTGCAAGCAGCTGTAGCACAGTCATCGATGTTTTCAGAGCAGTCGGGGCCACTCCAGCCGTTAACGCACACGCAGACGTAGCTACCGATCAGGTTGCTGCATGTGCCTCCGTTCTGGCAAGTGTTTGGCTGCAGACGACACTCGTCCACATCTTCTGTGCAGTGCTGGCCTGTGGGCGGACAGGGAGGAGGACATGGTGTTGACGGAGAAAAATTAAACAAATTACATTAATACTCTGTGTAGCATGTTACAAAATAACTTGATGGGTAACCTTGTGGCTTTCTGGTTGAGAAATACATACTGATGCATTTTCTAGATTATTTTAAAATGCTTTCTGACTTAAAAAGATGTTTTTTGCAGAAATAGAAAAGCAAATATGAGGCTTTACTTATCCTGGTTGAATTAGTGCCACGCAAACTCAGAAAGGCCCTGGGAAGCTGATGCACACGTGTTTGTTTTGTAAATGGAAAGCTTGACTATGCCACACAAGTGAGTAAGCAGAGACACACCTTGTGGAGAAAACAGGCATCAGGAATATGGAGAAAGACATCAGAGGAAATATGATATCATAAAAGACCACATGAAGGGACCCAAGCTATCAACACTAATAACAGCACCAACATTTATTCCACCCGACTGCTCAAACGGCACACAGAGAAGTGAGGAGAAAAAAAAGCAGAAAAGAGATATAATTATGACAGTGGTATAAGGTCTGTAAATTAAATGGTACAGGAGCAATTAATTGGCTGTGGATTTCATTATAAAAATATGCCTATTATATTCTATAAAAAATATTTTATTCTATCTATTAAGTATTCTGCACAACAATTTTACTGTCTCCATAGTGGGACTAATAAAGGACTACCTTACCTTACATTACCTTTTCATATCTTATCTTATCATCACAAGAACCTTGTTAAAAACTGGCTCTAGCATAACTCATATGAAATATTCCTAAAACAACATTTGTGATTCAGGAATATAGTGGTGCTTTCCATTTTATTGTGAAATACACAATATTGCTTTTTTTTTAATGCTTGAACATGTATTAGGCTTTCATCATGTCCAAGTCAGACACGTGAGGATAATCTCTGAAATATTGTACTAATTTGAGGCACAGAGGCTTTCTACTACATCCACTTACTGTACCACTATGAAAGACACAGCGGTGGTGGTCAAACACAGAGTTTAATAATTGTCAGTAGAACACATACGCAGTCATGCACACAAATCCCTTACCAGTCCACTCTGGGGGGCACTGACAGTTGTAGGTGTTGACTCCGTCCATACAGGTTCCTCCATTGGCACACTGATGGCCTGGGCAGTCATCAATGTTGTTCTCACAGTTGGTCCCATTGAAACCTTGCACAAATTAAAGATGTTATTTAATTATTTGCTGGGAAGATATATCAAATATATAGGCTTCAGTATGATGTCATCTGGTGTACATAAGTATTATATCATGTCCTAGTAGTGTATAAACAGCTGCTGGGTGTTTGTTTGTTGTGTCTACAAGCAAACTGTAGCACACTGACAGTGCAGTGTGTTAAATAAGACAGAGCCAGCAGGATCAGACTGTTTGCACTGCAAACAACATAATGTTACAGTTCAGAAACTCTGTTTCTGTTTTCTTCATTCAGATTTCTTCTCTTACATTTACCTGCTTTCCCTGTCTGTGTTTCACCAGGCAAAATAAAAAACTGTCCATACCTTTTTTAATGTGGCATCGGTTTTCCGATTCAAATTCAGTTTGAGAATAAAGAAAGGTGAACAGACATTTAGTCTTTCTGAATTTGAATCCTCCTACCTGGAAGGCAGTGGCAAGAGTAGCTGGTTTCAGAGTTCTGGTGGCAGGTGCCTCCATTTAAGCACGGCGAAGGAGAGCAAGGGATGTATGAGCTTTCACAATGTCGGCCCGTAAACCCCGGGGCACAGGTACACCTACAGCAATGGCAACAGTGAGTTTCATTTCATTCCTGTCCTGACAGTGGACATCTGCTTAAAATTAGCAGACTACATGAAACAGTTAAAATCGTCCAGATATTGAAATTTTCCCAATTGGGTAACAATAAGTTAAGAGTCTCACTCATAGGAGCCAGGGGTGTTGAAGCAAACGCCTTCATTTTGGCACAAAGAGGGCGTGGCGGCACATTCATTTGTGTCATTAAGGCAGCGGGGACCTGTGTAGCCAGGAGGGCAGGAGCAAGTGTAACTACCAGCAGACGGAGAGCTGCACTTTCCACCGTTGGCACAGGGACTGGACAGACAGCTGTCTTCATGCTCACACCGTGGTCCTGGGAATGAAGACAAAGCAGAGGACAAAGAGCTTTGCATTAGTGCTTTAGCATTCCTTTGTGTCATTTGACACATAGTGCGTGTGTCCCCATCAACCACCCTTCTTATTGTTCACACATAAGACAATATGTAAAATTTTCACAAATATCACATATCACCAAAATAAAGGTTGCACTAACCTATACATTTGTTATTTTATGATAAAAACTTGATTTTAATCACCTCCTGGAGTCATTTTTATAGATAATAATGATAATTACACAAGCAAGACCCAAAACTTCACATCCCTGGTGGACGTGATACCAGGGATATCTGCCCTCTTGGCAAACTCCTGAGAGAGAAACTGTGTCTCACCTGTCCATCCTCTGGCACACTCGCACTTGTACTTGTCGAGGGACAGCAGGGTGCAGACGCCTTGGTTGGCACAGGGGTTGTTGGGGTAACAAGTGGAGTTCTGGGGAGTTTGGCAGTGCTGGCCGGTGAAGCCGAGAGGGCAAGTGCAGGTGGCGCTGCCTGGTACAGGTACACCAGCTAACATGGACACTGAGCAGTTCCCTCCATTCAGGCAGAAGCTGGGTTCACATGGGTCCTTGTGTTGGCAGTACTCACCCAGGAAGCCAGGTGCACACCTGAACACACACACAAAGACAAAACAGAGAAATCAGTGATGGTGCATGCAAAGGATTTAAAGCTGATCGCCCCTTAATGCAAAAAATGAAGTGGAGAGATGAGTTAAACACAAATGTGTGTGTGTGTGTGTGTGTGTGTGTGTGTGTGTGTGTGTATGTGTGTGCACGCTAGACAGAGGCAAACAAACAACACAAAAGAGTGAGTTACAGTCAGACAGGTGTAAAGCACCACATCAGAAAGACTGCTGCTGAGAGCATTGATAGCTGAGAATAAAATCAGCACAAGAGTCCTGTAGTATGCACGCACACACACACACATCAAAGACTAACACAGATAAACACTACCGTCTAATTCACAGTGAACTTGTGTATAGTGATCCAAACAACAGCATGTGGGGAACCACATCCCTTAGTAGGAGAATTTGCTAAATGTGTAGTTGTGCATCCACCAGTTGTTCAGTTGTTTCAAGTATTAATCAATGTGGCTAATTGTTCTTGGACAGTATTATTTTAACGCCTTTATCTCAAGAGGAATATGAAGCTATTTACAGTGCAGAGCCTCAGGCTCAACAGTTCACACACAGCCACACTCATATCCATGTGTCCATGAGCTGCTGACAGAAAAAGTTGGGATTTTTGGTCCCATGCTCAAAGACTTTTATTAGTTCAGGGAGAATGTAGCCTGCTGCGCCAGGCACATGGTTCATAAGGGTTGTACTCAGTACTCTTCATTAATCATGGGTGTGTTCGGCGCAATATCAAATAAATCAATCACAAACCAGGTCCGTTCACACAATTGCTATTATAGTGGCAGCTTTGCCAGGTAGTAAAAGATACCATTTTCTCTGTAGAGGAAATGGTTCTGTCTGTGTACAAAGTAAAAGACGGGGCCTTAAGATTGCTGAACGACCTGCTCTGAACCCTGAGCTGTTGCCCCATAAACCCTGCTAAGAGAAAAGAGGGGAAGCTGATCTTGGTGAAAAGGTTGAACCGGGGTCAGTGATGGCAAAGAAGAAGTTTAAAAGCAGAAGGATGTGAGGTGGAGTCATCTGGAAGTTGTTGACTGAAGCCCGGTAGAAACTAAAAACAACATGAGGAAAGCACCAGAAAATATTTGGGCAAAGTAAGAGATAAACAATAATCCTGCCAACAGATAAGTAATGCCATAATCTACATTAAAGTGTCCACAGTATAACATAGATAAGGAGCTTTTCTCAACAAATTCAAGTTGTCCACACAAAGAACTGTATGGTATACAACGGAAAGAAAAGAAAAAAATGTACATTTACTGACTTATGAACACGTTTGGTCTACACTTCACATTTGTCTGTTTTTTCATCTGCTTATTCATCACCCATTTCTTTCGATTTCTCTTCTTTGTCAGTAAAGTGATTCTGCTGCATGTTGAGCAGTGGGTAGGAAAATGCAGAATTACACAACATGTCCAGTAGTGATCTCGTCAGAGACAATTTTCACTTCATCACTTTCTATTCCTTTGTTTTGTCAGCCCCTCCCACTTTCACTTCTCTGTTTGCGATAGAGTATTTGGTCAGAGGTGTTATGTTGTGTGACGTTTGTCTGTGCAAAAATGGTAACAGTAAGGTAACTTCCTGTGTGATAGTTCCTATGTGTGGCACATGGCAGACACACTGTCTGGGGACTGTGGGCGACTGAGCGACCTGCTGCCTCTTACACAAGCCTCTAAACCAACCTCCCCAGAGGGGCTCAGGTAACATCGTAGGAGAGCAGGGATACAGCACAAAGAAACTGACACACACACACACACACACACACACACACACACACACACACACACACACACACACACACACACACACACACACACACACACACACACACACACACACACACACACACACACACACACACACACACACACACACACACACACACACACACACACACACACACACACACACAGGGGCAAAGTTATACCTTCTTTCATCAAAAAATCGAAATGAAAACAATAGGGTTGTTTCTTACATAAGCAGACATGTAGCATGTAAAACCATAAAGGGCAGAGAGTATTCATAATCTGAGATATGTCTTATGTGTGAAACTAAGTCTCATGCTTACTAACTTTAACTTATTATTGGCCACTCCGCCCCAAAGCAGCTTGAAGATATTAGGTCGTGAGCGCATGGGAAAGTAGTAGAGTGATGAATCATGTCAGGCAGAAGTTTCACGGATCAATCACATCTGTGATACGTCTGCCTGGTGTGATGTGAGTCACACACTGTTTCTTCGAAAATGAGGAACATCTGACAACACATTCCCACTCCAGCTACCACATGATGTACACCATCCAGGGCTTATTCATTTAACCCAATAAACATTACAATATTGAGCCATAAGTCAAAAAAGTTTTCTTATCATTGTCCTTGAAGCCCAAGCCTGATACATCCTAACACTGTCCCATAAACCTAGTATAGTCTAAAAAGAATTGACACACACATTATAAATGTATCAATGGCTCTGTTCGTACTTATTAAATACATCTTGGGTAATCTGATTACAAGTGGACAGACTTTTCTACATCAGATCACAAGTGGCATTGTCTAAAAATGTTTTTGGTCCGTTATGAAACTGGTAGGTCAGAGGACGTCAGCCGAGTCGGTGGTCCTTCCATAAGGCCAAGGAAAGACTTGCGTTCACACTTCTAAAAAAAAAATGTGGTCATATGCTTCCCAGACCACCTCTGAATAGGATTTGAGTGACAGGATATCAAATGTCCTCTTGTGTGTCTTGTGTGTACTATTGTGCAATTGTGATCAGATCCCAAGTGACCGATTTTAATGGCGGGACTGAACGGGGAGAGTAAAATTTGCTTACATTTTTTAAGGAGATTATTGAGTCTTATTTAATCATGAAATTATACATTTGTTGGATTGTTTATAATGATTTAAAGCTTAGGTATAGAGAGGCATTGGACAGTACTGAGTCTTGTTTAAGGTTTTGGTCTTTACATGGGATTTGTTGACAATAACTAAACAAAGAATATCACCAGCTTTAATCTTTTGAATATATAGTGAATACACTGTCTCCCTAAAATTTTATCTGAAATATCTTCTATTTGCATATCAGCACCATATTTACTCATGGTGCTGATAACCAGACAATTACTACCCCTCTTCACCTCAACCTTGTTAGACGGACACCCTTCCTCTTCGTTGTCTCTATCTCTGTAGCAGCATGTCTGCATGTCCGCAACCCCCTACATACCCCAAACCACATGCCTATACAAAAACACACACACATATATATACAAACAAAAACACACACCCCCACTCTAAACACAAACACAACTTGGTCATGATATCTCAACAAGACGGGCGTCCTGGGAGTAAGGACTGCTTTTTCTTTTTCTTCTCCCAGACAACCTCTCCGCCCTCCTCCTCCTCCTCCTCACAGAGTAACGACTCAGCCCTCTGCCCTGTGACATTCATCACATTAGCAGGCTGACACACAAAGAACACCATGTCCAGGTTAATGCCAGGTTTACATTTCACTGGGAAAATTTCACACATTTTCACCATTAAAACTATGGGGAATGTGAGACGCATTTTCAAAGACAAGAATAACCACTTCAGTGAAAGAAAGGGGGGAAATCTGAAACGTGTGCTTTGTTGTAACGTTTAGCCTGATCCTCAAGTCTTTTAAGTTTGGAATAAACACCTTGTCTTTGTTTGTGAGACATTCCTGTAATAAATAATGGTGCATATAATAGCATTAGTCACATTAGTCTAAGTGGAAAATCACTCAAAAATGATGATTCCTGTTGTAAAGTTTTCTCCCATCTCAACATCACTCTTGAAAAGGTTTTTGTTAAAAAAGAAAAGAAAAAGTGCCGACGGCAGAGATGCATATGTAACTAAATAAAATTCAGTTGTTTGCTATCTAACCAGTGTTGACAGAACCAAATGCCATTGCGTCAGGAAATGATACCACCCTGTCCTTCAGGTTTCACTGCCAGATAGAGAGCTCATTATTAGCCACTCACTGCATCACCATGGTCGAAGGAAACAGACAAGGCTGTGCATGATTCACATTATTGTCTGGGAGTGGTGGCTCACTGAGGAAGAGATAAACCGACACACTGACACTCCAGCTTGGCCCTGAATACAACACATGCACATGACACACGCACGCACGCACGCACACACAGTCAGCTCTGCTTTCATGAACAACACAGGAGAGAGGCTTTCTTCAGCCAAACTCATCTATGGGATTCTTTGTTTTGCTCCATGAGGACTTTTTTTCCCTCCTCTTTTCTCCATCCTTCTCTTACGCTGTGCAGTTTCCTGCAGCCCTTCTTTCCCTCCGTTTCTCACTCCTCCACCTCTCATTTCAACCCCACTCTTGAGGTGTCAGGTTTCCACAGCTGGCTCACATTAGAGCCCCCTTCTCATGTGCACCCCCCCTCCCCCCTCTCTGTCTCTCTATACACCCCCCTATCCTTCATTTTCCCTCTCCTCCTCCGCCTCTACCTTGTGCTGACCTCTGCCTATCCTGGCAGGCTGTGGGAGCTTCAATAAGCAGAGAGGGGAGGGTTGATTCTCAGTCACTCATGTAATGTCCCTCACCTCCTCCATTCCTAATTCCTAATGTCCCAGGCTTCTCGTTCTCTTCCCATCCCCAATACTTCATTCTCCTTTTGTGTCAGTTCCCTCCACCTTCCTCTCCTCAACTACAAACATGCTAGCACCTCCTCCCCCAGCCGCTATTCTAGTCTGGGCAATACTTAATAACTCCATCATGCTCTCCCCCTGCAGCCATCACAGAGAAACAGTGTGAGGGAGAAAGAGGGAGAGCATACACCAGCTCACATTTCAATCTCGGGATCATTCCATGGCTTGGCTGGTGCATAGGTGGCCTCTTCACTTTACTGAAGTCCTGTGTGTGCATGCGTGGATGTCACAAGTCAGATGCAAACACATCAGAACACATCATTCTCTTTACTGTTGCTTCTATGCATTCCAGGAACTAAAGAATCATTGGTTTACCAAAGTGAAGAAGAGTGAGCTGCACTAAAACTCGTCCAAGATGCAAGAGGGTGTAGTTCCTTCAAGAGGCAACTTTATCAGACCCCAAAATCTGGAGAAAGTGCAATCCAAGTCACAAAACTGCAGTCTGAGGCTGCAACAAGTTAGAGACAGTTGTACCACAGGAGGATGAAGAGGTCTGTTCTACATTGGAAAAATAACATGCACCTAAAGGTAGAAGTGCAGCTTCAATCACAGTTTTTTTTGGTGGGATAGAATTTATAAAAATGATAAGTAATCATAAGTAACTGTCATTTTTGTGAGTTGGAGGTATAGTGTAATTTTGGCATGGTTACTCACTTCTCAGCACTTTCTTTCCCTTTTCATAGTAAAGAGCAGAGGCAGCAAAAACTAACATCACAGAGGTGGTGGGCAGAGTTAGGTCTGAGAGAGATGTCAAAAGAGGAAGTTGGATAAAGTGAAGAGAGAGCAATGAGGTGGAAGTAAAAGTCAGGAAAGCAATGAGAGTGAGACGTTTAGAGAGAGAAGGAAACCAGGCAGCCAGAGTGAAAAGCATCAGTGTAGACAGAATAAAGGAGAGCTGAACAGGGTGGAGTCTAAACTAGAGCCATGTGGTAAAATTTCAGGCTATGTTTAGAAACATGTTCATAAAGAGTCATCTGAGTGAGCACAGGACTCATTTTCTCTCTGAAAACGTCTTCTGCCCGTCTGTGGTCTGTCATTATCCTGTTTGTGGGGCTATTTTAAGTTCCATATCTGGGTCTACGCAACGCATCGTGAACCACTGATGGATTCAGAAATCTAGAACAAAAAAACTAGACGTGTATAACCTCCTGTTAAGATCGGCTGATAAGCGAATTTCTTTTGTTTACTAAATATTACATTTACTACTGTAGCACGCCCAAAGAGATTTACTGGGAATTTGCCACTGGCACAACAGAGTGAGAAATGAAACGCGTTGTTTTTGTGATTCTTTGATGCATTTTATTTTATTGGTGTTTGTCTGTTAATCATTTATAAAAACACAAAAAGTGAATTACGATTGAATTACATTAATCGATAATTGCTGCTCGTTCATTATCGATTACATGGGTTTTTCTATAATAAACCAAGCGAGGAGAGGGTAGAAGGAGGATGTACAGAGAATGTGACCATGACAAACTGAGCTACTTTTGACCTCACAGTGTCATCATCAGTATGTGACAGACGGACACTTATCACCTCACTGTATGTGGGTTTATTGTCTGGTTGCTACATTCCTCACTGTTTTGGAAGGCTTCCTCTTCTTGAGAGTGAGGTTTGAATCTCTAGTCCTCCAAGCAGCCTGCCGATTGGGTGTCTTACTCTTTATTTTTTTTGTTTGCTTGTTTTCGTTTTCTTATATATCTGTTTCTTTTATCACGGTAATCCTCAAAGAGAGTTAAATCCCAGCGACCAATACCAATAGAGCATGTAGGCCATGCTCTCAATATCCTGACTTGACAACAATGTTTCATAACTAAACAATGAATCAATTACACACTAAAGTGATTGATAAATCCACAATCAAATTAATCCTCAGTTGCAGCCCTGGTTGGTACTCGTCTCATCTTTTTGGATCATAAAGGCACAATCAAGTGACACACAGAGCTACGTCCCCACCATTCAAATAATCAAACCTGCCTGTATGTGAACTTGCCCCAGGCTCAAGGTGCCCCTGACTATTCAGAGAGACACACACACACACAGACATACACAAACTGAGTACACACCCAAAGATATGCACAAAGGAACTCTTATCATTGTGGTTTCAGTGTCCACATCTACAGCGCTGGTGACTGGGCTGTGGGAAGGAGATAAGTCTTTAGGAGCGTAAGAGTGGGAAATCACTGCCTAATCCAGATAAGGTGTGTGTGTATGTGAGTGTGTCTGTTCATTTGTGCCTTATAGAGTAGGTGTTGTGTCTGCTGCAGACATGTGAAACCTGTCTCTGCTCCCTCTTTCTTCTCCGGCACCACCTTTTTTATCCTGAAGACCAGAGACTTTGAGGGAAGACATGATAATGACATCATAACACAAGTTTTCCTTGGGCTGACGCAAAGTGGCTGAAACTGATTGACAACAGCAGCAAGAGCAAAAAGGTCTTCAGCAAATCTCCACAAACACACAGATATGACCAGAAGATGGAAAAAAGTATGACTAATAAAAGTAAACGCTGAAGGAAAGAAAGAAGGAATAGTAGTGTTTGTAGTGGTAAGAGTCTGTGGTAGTGGGAGAGGGATTAGGGGACCAGGTGAGTTGTGTCCAGAGGCATCTCATTCACTGCAGCAGTGGGAGGGACTGGGACATGGATAGATGATTGACAGTTTAATGAAGGAGGAGTAGCAAGGGGGAAATTACACTCTCCACTCCGCTTCTCTCTCTTCTCTCTCCCCCCGCACACTGCTGCTCTCTCATCATTACTAAGGAGTTGTGCTCGGAGATATTCCTCCTCAAATTACCAGAAAAGAGACATCCTCTTTTCTTTTGGCCCTTTCTCTTCCTCTGTCTGCCCAGCAGGCAAATTCTACCTGTCAATCAAATCGGCAGCAGGTCCACACAACGCAGTAACTCTGTCCCCTCACTCTTAAAATTAGTTTTTTTTACATAACCATAAATCATTTTTAATCATCAGTTTGCACCATGCGATCTTGTCATGGAATATAGGGAATGAAGAAGAATTTGGTCAACATAATATGTGTACGCTCACTCCTTCATAGACTTCTCAGGAATGAACTCAATAATAGTCAGACTCAATGTAACTGAGCTTTCCATTCCATTAGCACCATCTGCCAACAGCCAGCTACTTATTTCAGTCAAGCAGGGCAACTTTATTATATAGATTTTTTTTAATCTAATAAAAAAGCTTTGAAAAGCTGTTTCCAATTGGCTGTGTACATTCTATGACCACTAGCCTCCACTTCAAAACAATGCCAGCATGATGATAGAGAAACTTAGAAAAACGAACACTTCAAAATACATCAGCGTGATAAGAACTACCTATGTAGTATTTATTTTTTTAGTTTGGCCCATATCCCATTTGCTAGACTGGAGGGGGCAGGGTTTATGACCTGCCATGATTAAGATTAACGTATATGAAGGAATGTGCCAAGAGGAGGCATGACCCCCCCCCCCCGGCTACTTCACATCTTTGTGGAAGGCCCTGCGTGTAAATGAATTCTGAGACCCAATGTCCCAACATAACCAATGTTTCTGAGCTCTTAGCCGATACCTCATCAGATAATGTTTTTGTCTATTCAGCGATGAAAATTTACAAATATGCAGCAAGCCAGCTTGTTACATTCACAAATCCAGGTAGAGACACACTCACAACACACACCTTTTTCTCACACCCACAGCTGGTGGCTTGCAGTGTCACCGGTTAGACAGCTTCTCTGCAACCTGCCCTGCAAGACTGCAAGGCCGACCTCTCCCATGTACTTTAACTCTCACAGTACATTCTTCCTTTCGCAAAGGAGACACCTGAGATTCATATGCAAGCTAAAATTTCCAAAACATTTTCAAATATACCTTCTTTTTTTAATGTCTTATTATTAATCTATGCTACTGTATACTGTTTACACACACACAAAGCTCGGGTACTCTGGAATCTACTTTTTAAGGTTTTTCTTACAAAAAATTGCTAAACCAAAGAAAAAAAAAATCTATATAAAAATGCTTTAAAAAAAATGGAAAATAGCAGATCTATGTTTTTCATAATTTCCAGGATGTATGGAGGATCTAAAGTAGAGGCACTCGAGGAGAAATTAAGAATGAAAATGCAACAGACGCTTGTTCTGTTGCCAATCAAAACAAAGCTTCATCTCCACTGTGGAGCTGTTAATTACCTGATGTCAAAACAAACAAAACAATACTGTCTTCACCTTTAATTGTCTATGATTATTTTTTTCCTCTTATTGTTTAATCTGAGAATAGTTAATAACCTTATGTGACTTTTTTTCTAACCATTAAAAAACCAGCTGGCCACATTAAACTAGCAATGCTAATGGAAAACAGATGTAACTGTCCATCCGTTGAGCACTGTGTTGCTCCTTAATAAAATAAGCATGTCATATTAATTGTGAGATTAATTACAGTTACTCCCAGTCTGACCCCATGCGACATAATGAGGCTGGCCTGAGCCAAAAGGCCACCGTGACTGTTTACTTACAAATGGCTGCCTTTAATATACTGAGGAGACATAATTGCATTTGAACACAATGAGCCCATTGACCAGCAGCACAGTGCAGACAGGCACAGACACGCTGAACAGAGGCAAGTGCGTCTGTGTGTCTGTGTTGTTTGTGACGGCAAAAAAACAGTTAAACAGTTAATCAGTCTAACAGTAAGCCCGCGCTCTGTCAGCTGACTCCTCTAAACTGGGAGAATGTGTGTGTCTCCAGGGTATGAGGCCTTTTTCTTTTTTTTCTTCACTATCTATCATCATGTAATTCATAAAGAAAAAAATAGAATTTAAACAGACTACAGGAAAATATACAAAAGAAGAGGATACAAATCAAAATAGTCACACACACACACACACACACACACACACACACACACACACACACACACACACACACACACACACACACACACACACACACACACACACACACACACACACACACACACACACACACACACACACACACACACACACACACACACACATATATACATTTGTGTGAATGTTGACCTGGGCATGGGATTACCCCTGTGATAGTTTTAAAATTGTATTCAGATTTTAACAGTCGTTTGATTTTAAAACAATCAAACTGTTTATGCGACTGTTGTCTTTAAAGAATACATTTTTGTTTTTACCGGTGAGTGGAAGTAACTAACATATTACTATTATACACCTGTAATGCTCTAAAAAGCAGTTTGACAGCAGCATTTTGGTCATTAAAAAACAAAAGAAGGAAAAAGAATTTCTACGAGCTGCAGGTAAGATTAGGTGCCTCTGAAGAAACTGGAGCCGGACAGACACTGATCTTGAAGGGTGGAAACAATCTACCCAAGAAAATCGTTGTTTTCTCTTAAGATAACCTTGACCTCGTCCTTCCATCCATCCATCACTTCATCGTTGGAACTGGGATACGAACCCACAACCTTCTTGCTCTGAGGCGACAGAGCTAACCACTACACCATCATGGTCTAAAACTGTTGGAGTCATTCATTTTGCTGACGCTTTTGTCCAAAGTGACTTACAATCATCAATTAATTTCATCACTCTTGGCCAAAATGCAGCTGCTTACAAAGTAGATGCAGCGAGACCACATTACATCACACCTTAGCCTCACTTTACTGGTTGTCTCGATGTCGAAGAGTTGACATTAACAACCTGTGTCTATTTTAATACAAACGTTGATTCCCAACAAAAGATCACTAAGAGTCTACAGGACTCCGAAATACTCACACGTGCAGATGCTACACACCGACGAGCTTCTTTGCACCTGCAGTACAACATCTATCTGACCTTCGATTAGACAGAGGGAATTTCAAACACTGATTACGTTGTGTTGCATTCTCCTTCCCTTTTTACAGAAGCAGCAGAGTGTCGAAATTCCAAAAGCTCTGGGAACAGACGCTCAGTGTGATTCACATCACATTCGATGAAATACGATCAGGCTCATGAACCAGCTATGTGTGTATTTTCATTGGGAATTTGGCTCGGGAGTGGCAAAGCAATTATAAAGACAGTCTTAATTACAAACTGTGCTAGGCTGTCAGAGAGTACATCACAGCAGCCACTGCTCTCCCTAGCGCTACAGCGGGTTTCCCCATTGGTCTGATTGCACCACCGGTAGTAGGTGGTGAGGTCATAAAAGGCTGCACATGTGTGTTAACAATTAATATCCTACTTGTCATTTGTATCCAGCCAGCCAAGTTTAAGTTTTTCTCATCGGATAAAGAGAATACTTTTACTTTCTCATGTAATAAAAATAAATTTTCACGATTCCCCCAGCAACAACAACAAATCAGTCAACAGGAAAATATGTTGGCAGCGCTTTGAGCTATCAGTTCTATAGCAATGCAAGTATGTAACAAAACCCCCTGAAATGTCAAAAAAGATCTTGGAGGTGGAAATGTGTGGATTGGTATTGTTCCCAGTACTGGTGTACTTTGTCAGACAGAGCAGTCTTTTATTCCCCCTTTCGTGCCTGAGCAAAACCTCCTGGTCCCGAGGACAGGCTGAGGTTGATCAAAAAATCCTATTTCTGTACTGGCTTTCACATCCAACAATCCCCTCCTGAGGCATTTCTATTTCTTTGTTCACATTTTTTGTTGCAGTGTTTGGATGACAGCATCGGTCAGTCTCAGCTGGCCAATCTTACCTGCAGTATTCAGTGCCATTGGTAAAGGTCAGACACGTGGCGTTGTTCACACAGGGCGCCTTATCATCCATACATTGCAGAGCTGCAAGAGACAAGACACAAGTTAGAGAGTGGACAATCAGAGGGACACTTCATCTGCTAGATGCTCAGTCAATATTAGACTATTTAATTACAAGCTGAGCTAGTTGTGTCGCCACATGGTGCACAACATGGAGGATGTGAAAATTTGTTTTTCTCAGATTAAAATAATGTAGTTTCCGGAATGTTATTGTCCTTTTTAAAAATGTGCAGATTTTCATATTGTGAAAAGCAGTTGGTTTATAGGAGAACCAGGTTTAATGCAGGTTCCATAGCGTGTTGGGGACTTATCCGATCTGGTCACAGACATAAAGAGACGCTATGATGGTGACATCCTCCAGCATCATGTGCCTAAAAAGGGAGGGAAACCACCCAGTCTAAAGGTTTCTCCTCCTTCCCGTCATTATCACAGAGGCTTCACCACCTATCTAGCCAACTATGCAATGCCAGCCAGTGGTCACAGGGCAACTGGATGGGCAAGCAGACAGAAAAGAGCCTTGATGAATCTCCCCACCAGTGAGACACTAATAGCCAGACACACAAGCTATTGTGTGGCCTTCAAGGCGCCAGAGACACATGTCTCAAGTGTTCTTCACGCACACCATGCCCGCACAACATGCCAAGCACAAGTGTGGCGTTCTCAGTCTTTATTTATCAATGTGGTATGGTAGCCAAATGAAATAAACCATGTTACTATGTGTTTGTGTGATTAATTAAGCAAAACTGCCAAATATAATAAAATAAATCCTCCAGCACTGGTAACAAAGTTGCTGCTATATTAAGATCTTTGATTTAATGTATAGCCTCAAATGTTTCAGTAGTTATGTGATGTATCCCCACTCTTTTTTACAGAACTGAGGGCAGGTCAGCTGATTTCGAAGAAACGCCAGCAATGTCTTCACAAAACAGTCATAGCATTACAGGAAGTGTGCTCAGCAGTGGTGTTACTTCCTGCGCCTAGATTAATCACAGAGTCACCTAAATTTAGGAGTCCTTAAGAAGACTTATTGAGTCTTATTTAATCATGTTATTAACCCTACTGGATATGCTTTTGTGGTGTTCACAAGTTGTACATGCAGTTAGTTAATTTTCAAGTGCTAGACGTACAGATTCAAGTCTCTGAACTGGTCTGATCCCAGAGACCAATGCCTTAGAGCCAGGCTGACAGACATAGTCCATTAGACATGGGGATACCATACATAAACCACTGTGAAATTCCTAATCCCAACAAGCGTGTGCACACCCACGCGCACGCACACAGGCGCACGCACGCACGCACACACACACACACACACACACACACACACACACACACACACACACACACACACACACACACACACACACACACACACACACACACACACACACACACACACACACACACACACACCTCTATGTGCATACATAGTACATCCAGACATAAAATGTGAGTATTGTGCTATTTTAAGACTATTTCTGTCCAGACTGGACAAACAATATGCAGCAGGTACACTTGCTCCAAGTGAGTGCACGAAAATCAGGCAAACACAATAACACAATGCAGACGATCATTATGGGGTTAGACCTGTGATGTAATGGAACTTACACTGTTCTAATTATATTCAAGTCCAAATTTTTGTTTATTCTCCTCTTGAATAAATCATGAAAAGGACATCAAATTGATGGCTGCGCGGTAAATTTGGGCTGAGGGGGAGGAGGTAGGGAGAGCTGAAAAGACAAATTCATCAGACAGTGGGAGAGAAAGATTTGAAGCAAAAGAGTAGAGACCGGAAAAAGCTGCTGACGTCCCCTGACTGGTTTGACAAGCTTCCCATACACGCTGTTGTAATGCCAGACGTATTACAGAACCAATGAGCTTCCCAGATCTCTGACTGTCTGCCTCCTATTGCGCCATTTTAATACTTAAAACACACATGCAGACACTGGCCAATCACAATAAAGGACCTTCACCAATCACTGGTTCACACACATTCAGATGACTGAACAATGTATTCAGGCTCATATCCCCGGCATTGCATCCTCTCTACCTAGATGTTCTCACACTCCACTATCAACGAACCATGGACAGGAACATTTTTCAGGAATGAGAGTCTTGATAAGACTGGATCGACAAAGTCAACAGTGAAACTACAGCCAGACGTTGAGCTGAGAGGAAACACACAGAAGTTACCTGAGCAGAGAATAAGCTTGATCCTATTGGCTCCAATATCGCTACATCCAATTTATTATTGCAACATTAAAACTAATCTTCCACAATTTCTTGCACATTCGTCTATGAAGCATTTTCATTGTTTTCTGCTGTACTCTCAGAAAAAAGCGGAATGACAGCAGGAGATTTACAGTGTCTGCAGTTTAGTGAGACAGGGAGAAGAAGAGTGTGAGGGACGCTACTGTAACGCAGTGTGAAAACAGAGAATCTATTTACAAAGCTCTTCTGAAGCTCCTTTCTCAAACTCACATAAACATTTTAATATTGGTTACTTTATTTGCATAGCCCTTCTCAAACGAGCATCAGTTACAAAATGCTGCTGAGACAAAGTGTACAGCGAAAACTAAAATGTTGATAAAAAGAAAAAGACATTCCAGATCTGCTCTGAGTTCAAGTGATATAGGTTACTGAGTGGAAAAGAAAAGCTATTAGTTGAGATAAAGGATCAACAAAAATGGCCCCAAATAAGGACAGAATTGGCAGGGGTGGCTGGGGTGTATGAGACCACATGGTAGTGTTGGGGAGCAGATAGAAAATAATATGATATGCCTTGTAAGTCTTGAAAATGTAAAACAAAAAAAAACAAAGCCCAATAGTTTGTCTGGTTTGTCTTGGCACAAGATCAAAGAAGCACAAGTTTTGGACAATATGAAGCTTTGCCCTGTATCAGTAAACAATGAGCTAATGTTCACCTGAAGTGACCTCACCCAGCCCCTGGTTCAGCTCTGCAAGACGGGTTTTAGTGTAGTGAACGTAAAGGGGCATTAAGCGATTTCGAGAAAAGGCTTGTTCGTCTCTTTATTGTTGTTGTGATTTTACTGCTCTGGCCGGGCCGTGAACAGCCTTTAATTGTTTTGTGACACAAGTTGATACATGACATAAGCTTTTACACCAAATGTTACTGTCAAAGATAAAAACGCAAACTAAGGATGGGCTTGAAGTCAGTATCAGCAGACACCCAATATCAAAAGACTCGGCTCTTGGCCCCAAAATTTTTTTCCAGGACATGACAAAAACATAGACCTCTACAATAATCAAATTATTAATGGTATTAATGTGGTAATTCTTTGCCAAACACACCTAAATATATAAAATATAAGAGCACTACAGTAGACTGAACACAAATTACTCTATTGGGTGAATTTTCTAGTTTATTATTTAGTCAAATTAGACTTACAAAATAAATTCAATGAGAAGAGGGTCTCTGTTTTCCTTGATCTGTCAGCTGTTATTCTATCATGTTTTTGCTGTGTTATCGGTATTGAGATATTTAGGGCAGGTATCAAGTCGTTTTGTTAACTGATGGGAAGTCATGATTTTGCTATCGTGACAACACACACTGTGGATGACGGTAATTATTTAGTCGTCAGTTTTTTTAAATGAGACTGCCTCAACTAAAAAAAAAAGTGAGCATGCTGTACCCACAAACGACTGCGGAATGTGGAACCTGAAACCCACCACAAGTTGCATCTCTATTTCTTCTGAATATCACGTAACAGGAAAATGCAATAAAACAATAATCCTGAAGGTAAATCCCCTGATGCGCTGACTTGTCCTCTGGTACAGCCAACAGCTCACTTTTCACTTAATTAGGGAAACATTTCAACACCCCTTGACAGATTGGGGCCACCTCTTGTACCCAGACAATGTGCTCTACTGAATTTGGTGATGACTTGACATTTCCTCAAACCACATCAGCAGGTTAACATGAAAATACCCAATCAGATGTAACAATAAATTGATAACTGAGATAGTTGCAGCTTTTTGTTTTTCTGTCAAAAGATGAATCGATTCATTGACAAGAGGATGAATTGTGAAAACTGACTTTTTAATTCAGGTAACCATCAGTGCTCTGTACAGTCTGACAGAGCTGGAGATTACATGGATGTAGACTCAATTTATTATCACTATTAAAGAAGTCTTGAGCATAATCTCCGGCTCATCTTTTTTCTCTCCAATTAACTTTTCACTCTATTTCTAGAAGCCTTTACTGAGCTGGACGTGGAACTGTTGGGAAAGGCACCAATCACAACTCCTTTGCACATGTGACATAAATTCCATGTAAAAATAAGTTTAAACCAAACTGCCATTGGTTTGGATATTTTCCTGTGAAAACCTGCAAAAACTGAAAAACACTGGTCCTTAAGTGTAAATAAAGTGAAGCGTAGACAGAAATCACAGCCCTTGATTGTGTAAGGCAGGAATAAAAATGAAAGTCTGGCTGTTTGTGCTCGGATGGCATTACGCCGAGTCCACCCTCTGCACTCGCCACTGCTTTGTCACAGACACCAAGCGGGTCCCTAGAGGGATCGAGTCATGCCGTAAGAAGAAGAAAAAAAAGGAGGGGATGGGCTTTGAGCTAATAGCTGTGGATTGAGATGGGGAAGTAATTCCGAAACTACAGACAAAGACTGCACATGAAGGGGTGTCCCTGAGCCCTGGCACACATCCCATACAGCAGAGGGCAGGAAGTTGTTCGCGCTGAGTGAGGAAGTAACCCCATTTCCTGGAATTGCTGTACAAGCCTTTATATCCAGCTGGCCAACGGGTCGTCATGGTAACCTGCAATAAAATACCCTTAGCTCAGCATGATAGCAGGGAGACGAGGTTCAAACTAAACACCATAACCCCGAGGGAAGCTGGGCCACACAAACAGCAGAGGAACCGAGCAGACGAACTGAGCTTGGGCTTTAAGGCCTTAGTCTCCCAGGTCAACTTCAGGTTGAGAGTGGTGACTTACAGCGAGGTACAGGTCAGTGCCAACAGAAACAACTAGAGCGTGTGATTACTAGAGAGTATCCAGCTGATCTCTAAGATCTTTCAGGATAAATCACTGTTTTAAATGCAACATTACCAGTATAAACCTGATCAGCTTCCAATTGTAACCGAGTGCACTCTGGGTACCACTGCTGTCAAAAAGCGCTCCGGCGCCTGAAGTTAAAATGCGGTATCCTTTTCCTGAACCTACTCAACAGAAATGCACATTAGCACAAGAGTTATAAAGCAGCCGGTAGTTTTCTGGAAAATGTGGATTACAACAGCCCCAGTAATTACACTTCCCAACGGAGAAGTTTGCCTTGCTGTTGTAATTACTTGGAAAAGTTGGTAGTAGTAGTTAGAGTCTCATTTAAGCTCAGTATATCGGGCAGGGCCGAGCTCTTTTGGTGCAGCAGGACGTACTGCTGGCTTGCTGGATTCAGAGTGTGTATTATTACACAGTGTGCATGTCTGTGTGTGTGTGTGTGTGTGTGTGTGTGTGTGTGTGTGTGTGTGTGTGTGTGTGTGTGTGTGTGTGTGTGTGTGTGTGAGCGTCTGTTGAAGGAAGAAAGAGAGACACAGACAAAAACATGGAGTGCAGACCAGACGAGTCAAATGTAGGGACTTTCCGTGGCTCATTCATTACTTCTTTTCGCTTACAAAACTTTTTGGTTACGATTAAGAAGTCAGGACTTTTGTGACTTTTTCAGATAAATTCAGATGTACCATGCTTCAGTTACTGGAACTGATGATATTCATAGAAAATATAAATAACATAAATATCCTGTGTTGCATTATGAAATCTGCGGATTAATCCTCAACTCACTTTAATACTCAAACAGCTCAATACAGGCTCCCGAGACACAGGCTGTCAGGGCTGGAGCGTACTTTTCTCCAGACTCGCAGGTCAAATATACAAACTCCATTCATCTAATAGCTATACCACTTATCCCTGAGGGTCATGAGGGACTTAAGACAGTGCCAGATGACTCTGGCCCCTGGACAGGACGCCAGTCTATCACAGGGCTGACTCATAGAGACAAACAACCATTCATGATCACATTCACACTTGGAGCAATTTAGGGTCGCCAATTAACCGAACCTGCATGTCTTTGGACTATGTGAGGAAACCGGAGCATCCGGAGGAAACCCACAGTCCAAACCCACACAGGCACAGCGAGAACATGCACGCTCCAAACAGGGTCCAATTTAGCCAGCTGGCAGGTTCAAACTCTAAACTTTGTTGCTGTGAGGTGACAATGCTGTTTAAAATGTAAAGCCCCAAATGAAGCAAGAGAAGAAGTTAGAGGACAACAGGTAGTAGGAGCTAATGAACGACTGCCTGACCACAGCCCATGTCTTTCTGTGCACTGGACAATCTTTATTGTAAATCTCTGTGTTTTAAAAAGGTAATCCTGTGTCCTACCTACTGCAAATTTAAATGCCTTCCAAACATGGGGGTTAGGGTTAACACTTTCACATCTACTGAAATTAGACTGATTATAGGCTACAAGTTACAACTGGTTGTTAAACGCAGGACTACGTTAATACTGCGGCCCATTATTGCAAAGCATTTCTGTTATTTCACTCCCTCTCCTACCTGATGTGCCCTGCTTGGTTCATTACTCCATGCGCCCTGCCTGCCTGTCTCCAGGATTACGGGGCGATGTTGGCCGAGGAATGCGGGCCGCAGTAATTCCCTGTTAATTTGCTAACCTGTTCAACAGTGCAGACACAACGCTCTGTAATCCCCTCGACCTTCACGGCCACAATCGCTGCCTCCTATAGTAATAGTGCATGTGATTCATGCAGGGCATGCACTTGGCTTCATTCACATTTCAACTGGTATTTATTCAAATGGGGATTTAATTCACTGAGAGCAAACTGATCGAGCAGGTATGGGTGCCGCATAAGCACAGCGAAGAACATTTCACATCGAGAACATCACAGTCTATAGGTTTAGATCTCTTCTAAGACAACATGGCTACAGCGCACACATGGATTGTGCATGGAAATAAAGACACAGGGCATACATCTGGGGCACAGTTCCACAGACCTACGTGCTCACCCACTGACTCATACGGCTCCACACATTATTTACTACTTTCTCCCACTTCAACCAACAAGCATGGGAGCGAAAACACATGCAGAGGCCTGGCTTTTTAACTACACTACTAATCAAATGGGTGGAGTCGGCTGAACTGAATATAATCTGAAACATGAAAAACGCACTGAAGCGATGGCAGATTTATCTTGCAAAAAGACTGCAGGGAGCAGACGAGCAGAGATAAGAAGGAAACTAGAGTGAAACCTTGGAGGAGAAGATGTCACATTAATAACACAGCCACAAGGCAGAGTGGGTGGAGCCGGGGGCCAGTGAATAACGCAGTATTTTGTGCAGCTCAATAAATATCTTTGTCTTCAAAGCGCAGGGCGAAACACAGCACAGATAAATCACATTTCACACCAGGCTCCAGCTTGGGTCAGATGCAAGTAAACCATGGGCAGCACAATTGCTGGCCTTTGTCAGTGTGTATCCACAATGCCGTACATACACACACACACACACGCCAATGGATACACACACTCATGTCAGCTGTCTGCACTGGTTAAAATATATGCAACCATCCACAAGCCCACGCCACGGGGCTGAGTCGTGTGCCACAAAGATGGCACCTACGCTTCCTCAAGAACCAGATTGACAATCAGCTACACAATGTTTCTGCATCAACACAGATGGGCTTCACAAAATCATGATTAAACTATGTATGTTTTTGGAAGAAGTCATATACACCAGCACGGCTGTGCCGTTGCATGTAAAGTTGTGATTATAATAAGAATTTCCACTGCACTGACACAGCAGGGTTGTTATTGTTGCTTAGATTAAAGTCAAACTTTTCACCACTACCCAACTGAGCTGTGATGCGCTGAACTTACTGGCTTTACGTGTGTGTGTGGTCGTACGGGGGATGAGACAGGGAGCATTATTTATGAGCTTTTTATGTTCAGCAGATTGCAGCTATTTTCTGATCTACAATCATTTGCCAAACTACAGCTGCAATTGTCAAGTTAAGATACTGCTAATTCAAACCTGCTGGCTCACTTTAAAAACGTTCAAACCTCCGACGTCTGGCAGGCTTTTATTGTGGAGGAGCTCCAGGACGTGCAGCTGTATTTTTGTCAAAGTGATTTGCAAAAGAGTGCCAACAACTTATAGAATTTTATCAAAATTAAGTCATTACAGCACGTTGTTTTGTTGATGAAACATACCCACAGTGATGTTGATAGGCAAGGCACTGCGGCTTGGCTAAAACTCAGACCTGCTTGTCATAAGGGTAAGCAACACCGTCTACCACGCTGCCCTGCCGTATGGAAAACCACTTGTACCTCGCACACATCACAAGCTGTGACCACATTTGAGCGTGTCCACCCATTTGGACGCTCAGGGTTAGCATGAAGGAAAGTTGGGGATAGAAAGAGGAAGAAAAGAAAGAAAATCATGGCGCACAAAAAGTGCACGAGCGTGTGTGTGTGTGTGTGTGTGTGTGTGTGTGTGTATGTGTGTGTAAGAGAGAGCGAGAGCGAGAGAGAGAGAGAGAGAGAGGGGTCGTACAGAGAGGGAGGGAGGGAGGAATGTCAAACACCAACAACATTCCAGTGCTTCTCCTTGCACTGCCTGCGGCATTTTAACTTTGTCTTTTCGTCTTTTGTGTAACTTCTCTTTTCAAGAATCACCTATAGTCCATGAAAAAAAAACAGAGAGAAAGAATAGCAGGGCTGCTGCGTGTATCAACTCTGAAGAGAAAAGGCTAAAAAAAAGAACATGTTCAAAACCATGAAGGATGAAAAGGCCACAGGCATGTGTCTTATTTCACAATCATCAAAGCTGCCACAAAGGCAAACATAGGGTTTTCAAAAAAGCATAACAAATAATGGTTAAAGGTTTTATATGCTGAGAAAACAAATTCATGGCTCACACTGAATTGGATTTTTAGGTCTGACCATTGAAATAAAGTTCTTGGCCATAAGTCATAAGCCATAGTTTTACTAACCATGCCAAAAGATATATATATATATATATATATATATATATATATATATATATATATATATATATATATATATATATTACAATATAAATATGACAACTAAGATGAGTTGAGAATCAAGTTAAACCCACCCTACCTCCATGAAAGATAAGTGAAGATTAAACATTAATTATCTCTAGGAAATTACGCATTTGAGGTTTATCTTATCTCAGACTGAGGCCTTTAACACTGTTTATACCCCTTTGTGTTTACAGAGTCACGCTCCCACACTAAAATACACATAATGTCGATACAGCTACAGAGAAACAAACCACTTTAACAATGCTCTTTTCAATGTTGTTATATCTGAAGTAGGGCTGCAACTAACAGTTCTTTTCATAATTAAAATGATTATAATAAAAATGACGATTGTATTTCCCAAAACCCCAAGGTGATGTTTTTGTTTGTCAACACACTTAAGACATTCAGTTCACTGTCATAGACGAGCAAAGAAACCAGAAAATATGGATCACTGTTTGAGAAGTTTTGGAATTCATTTTGGGAATTACCTTGTGTCTAATTGGTCTCACATCAGACAACACGCACGCTTGTGTTGTATAACGACAGCATTATCTGTAATTCTGCAAGACCTTCATCACTCGACTCCAGGTCATTTGGTAGAGCCACGATACCCACACACACGTCTTTTTGCAGTTTGTATACACTGCAACCTTTCACTCAGAGCGATCCCTGACCCACTGTGATCTGACCCCCCGCCTGGACGTGTAATTGAGGTCCTGCTATTTAACTTTAATTAGAGGACACTCATTTGTGCTTAATCAAAGACAGGCGTCCAGTTTTAACCCTTTAAATACACACTGTTAGCGACGTCCATGACAACTGTAGAGGACCAGTGCGTAATTTAAGTGGTAAAGGTCATTTCAGGTAGTTTCAGAAATCAATGGATACGTGTTCCATCTCCTTCCTTATTGTTAGAGAGTTTAAAGACAGAGCACTTTCGAAGTGCTCCCTAAATGAAATGTGTGAACTCACCCTTTTCCCCCAAAAAAGTGGGGAAAGGGTGAGTTAGTCCTTGAAACTCTGTTGAAGCATCATAGTGGATGTTGGAGCATGTTGTGCCCATCACTGTCAGCTCCCCTGATGCAGCAAGGCAGTCTAAACAGGTCGAAGTGTCCATTTTGAATTCTTCCTCTCGCGCTCTCGCTGTTCAACATCTGGCCAGCGGTTGCGACCCAGTCGGGACCAGTAGTAGGCCTGAGGATCCGTGTCTTTTTTCTTTCTTTTTTTTGGTGCTCCTGCAAATAATTTGATAATAGTGATGACCGCTGGCAGACGACTAGTGAGTGCTGGACGGCCCTCCTTGAGGATGTGATGGTCATATGTTAGTAGCCTGAGCTGCAGTGCGTTTCTAAACAACGATCACCATGAAATACGCGTCGCACGCTGCCTGCACATCGGTCTTCCATCACAAGTCACTTGCAGGAATATGTTTGTTTGTTTGTTGTCATCGTTTCATCGACACCAGAGTCGGGGGGGCAGTGTGCGAGAGATGCTATGGTCTGCTCCCCCCCCCCCCCCCCAAATGCAAAGGCAATGTGACCATGACGAGTTATGAATTATTGAGGAAGAAGAGGAGGAGGAGGAGGAGGGAAACGACACCGCTTCGTTACAATAATAACAATTATTATAATGAATAAAATGATCAACTTACCCAGAGAGAGGTGGACGAAGCAGAGGACGAGGACTAGTGTCTTGCCCGAGGAGAAACCGGGGATGTGCTCCATACTTTGTGTAAAATCCACATAAGGTCGCGAGCCCAGCGCCGAGCTGCCTCCGCGGGACGGTGAGCTCTAAAAAGAAAAGAAAAAGAAAAAAACTGGATTCGACTCGAAACTCAACTAAGAGAAGATTTTTCTTTTCTTTTTTGAAAACACCGAGCGCAGACGAGTTACAACAGCTCACGGACTGTTTCTCGAGGGGGTTGGCGGCTCCGAGGCGCCGCGGCGGGACCGTGAACGACTTCTCACCGACTGACACACGAGTCTCCCTCGTCCGTCCTCACGCGCCACTGCGCCGCCGAGCGGAGGAACACACACACACACACACGCGCGCGCGCGTCGCAGACACACGTATCCTTCCGCCGAAGTCCGCGCGGATCTATCCTCTGATGAGATGCTTAAAAAAACGTTTGTCAAAAGATGATATCATTAATAAAGATTTGTTTATCACTTTGTGATAAGTTTTATGGCGCGACGTGTGTTCACCGTTGGGCCGAACGCGGCATTAAAAGGGAGACTACAAGTTTTCTTTCTCCGTGTCGCCGCCGCCGCCGCCGCGGAGGAATTTTTTCTCCCTCTCTCATTTCTCTGCTCCTCGGAGCCTGGTATGACTCAAAATTAACCCGTTCAAAGACTTCTTCTTTTTCTTTTTGCCTTTCACCCTCCCCACGAACTGCACGTTTCCCCGATATGTCTTTTTGAACAGCCACTCTTTTCTTACTTTTTTCCCCGGCCCCATAACTGACATGACGAAGCCAAAGGTGCGGGTTCCAGGTGTTGTTCGGGCCATGAGGGAGTGACTGGGAACGACTTTGTAGAACGTAGACAAAAAAAAACACCCCTTCCATCGTTCTCCAGAAACCTCTCAAATCATTCTTCTGTGCTCAACACAAACGCGTTTGGTGTTTTGCAAGTTGACGCCGCCCGCGACATCATTTCCGCGCGACAGACAGGTGAGTGGATCAAGGTGAGTCTACCTGCAGGTTGCAGCCAGACACTTTCTCGGTCAAAGGTTTGATTAGCTACTATTATGGTGGCAAGATCTATAAAAGTCATATTCAAATTTTAAAAATTGGTGATCAATATAAGAACTTCTTCTTCCCCTAAGTTACACATGATAGTGATCTAATTTACAACAAGGAAAAAAGTTGCAGCCCCAGCTATCACATGGGCTGGGTTTAATGTTAAGGTTGTCAGTAGCCTACACAATGAGCATGTTTTGTAGCTTACCAGAAGAAGAAAAAAAGTACATCGCAATGTATCATAATCACTTCATTGTGTTATTTTATATTTTCTGTAGCTCAATAACTCAAGGAAACCACAACGAACAGACACACTCACACCAGCTTCATAAACCGTTATTGACCACAGTCATCCCAGACTAATTATCCCTTATCAGCCTGGATGATCCTGGTGTAAATCACAGGCTCATCACAATAACAAGACCTTTACACCCCGTTAGAGAAACACCGCCGAGCCTCCTGCCGCTGCGACCGGCCCTCTGTCCTCCATTCAACCCTGCTGAAAGGCTGGAACAAGACCCCCCTCAGGGGTCCATACTGACAATTCCTTTGTTGCTGTGGCCAATGTCAAGCTCTTGCTCTCCATGTGTGGTTGGGTGTCAGGTGCTGGCACAGCAACAAACACTGTTCAGGCATTTGGTCAGATGCTGTTTTTGTTGACAAACCTCTGCTTGTGCTTTTTATTTATTTTATTTATTATCTACCACCAAAACATGTGAATTCACTTTCGCGGATGGCGAAGCCATCGGCCATGTCAGCCAATAGTTAATCACATCAGAGAATCACTTTGTCTGCAACACTGTTTTCCTAATGATGTCACTCCAGATGTGGGCTTCTATAGTTTGGGAAAGACGGGGCGAGAGGGGGCGCGGATCTGCCTCATGAGCAGAAAGCGCTGATTAGTTCCTCCTTGCCACTGCGCTGATGAAAGACTTGCACCACAGAAGTCTGACACAGTATCAAAGAGGAAAAATAAAGCATTCGAAGACAGAAGTGTTGGGAAAGCTCGATATCACCGGTGCCTAAAATCCCTTTGAACCACTGTTGTATTAAATGCATCAACAAGCCCAACTTCAAGCATCTTGTCTGCGATGACACTTACCCCTCCAGCTCATCAGCTAACAAAAGCAGATTAGATAATTGCAGTTTTGTTAGTACTAAATGCATCTGCCAACCACATTTAAAAATGAACTTTATTAGCAGTCAAGACTGTCACGAACAAATGCAAAACAATAGTTGTGTCAGATTTTACGGCCACTGCGTGAATATTATTTTCCTTTTCTATTGCAGGTAAACCGTACCACAGAAAAGAAATAAAACTGGGCCTGGATCACAGCCATCGGCCTGGCAGGAGGGCGGCTTTCATCAACGCTGGGGCTCTTCACACTGATTTGGAGCCCATCAGTCAGGGCGACTCCAGCTGTTGGCCTGCAGATTTACACTGCAGAACATGGCGTTCAGAGGGCCGACAGCAATGACTGATTACAGGAGAGAGCGCTACAGAGAGTACGTGTGTGTGTGTGTGTGTGTGTGTGTGTGTGTGTGTGTGTGTGTGTGTGTGTGTGTGTGTGTGTGTGTGTGTGTGTGTGTGTGTGTGTGTGTGTGTGTGTGTGTGTGTGTGTGTGTGTGTGTGTGTGTGTGTGTGTGTTCGTGTGCACACTCCCCTAACCATAAACACGCCATCTTCTCCCAACATGATAGCCATGGGAAACCAAATCAGTGTCCGTCACCCGGACTTTACATTCTGAGATGGCAGGCAGGAGAGTCGGTATAAAGTGTATATGATTCCTTTCTATAATTAGTAGCGGCAGGGACTGATTCCCTTCTCGTGGCCTGGCTGTGGCAGCTGACTTGCCTGCATAAACAGTTGTACATAAGTGAGACGCGTCTCGTTCAGTGGCTCTGGATGCTCCCGTGTGCTTCAGAGACACTTCTGTCAGTTATACTATTAAACTTATTGTACTGAAGAACTTTTTAACAACATTGTTCAACTTTAACGCTTCACCGACATCAGGTTCGGTCAACGCAAGCGTGCGGCTGTGAGATGAGCGTTCGTGGAGGAGCATTAGGTGTGAAGTTTTGATGCCATCTGTGCCCCCATCAAGACTTTTGCACATGTTGTGTGTCGAACCATAATCTGTCTAATGTCGTCTTTACCGTGTAAGCAGATCTGGGGACCAGGAAGCTAAAGGGGGTATATTTAGGGTTGATTATCACCTCCTCCTCCTCCTCACTGACCTGCTTTGACTGCTGTAAAAGAAGCAGACAGCTTTACATTTGTGCTATGTGTGCGCCGCTTCTGTAACAGGCTTAAAGACCTGTGGATATTTTTGCACAAAAGTTTGAATTAAATCACGAGGGCTGGGGTGGAAGGCGGTGCTCTGTTGTTTGGCTCCTACTCTGATAACAAGCGCTATTTAAGACGTAAGAGCATATCAGATTGATTCAGTTTCAGATCCCCTTGACACAAGCGCCAACAGGGATAGTCTGGCTACTGGAGTGGGGTCATCGAGAGGAGAAGCCACATGGTGTCTGATTTACAGAGAGATGCAGAGTTGATACAAGGGTTAGTGTTAATCACAGTAAATCATTTTCATGTGTGAACTTGAGGTTATATGAGCCAAATGTCAACATCGGGGCAGATAATGCCCACAAAATTTAAGAAAGCACACACATCAGCACTAAATCGGTGTAATCATTTACTGGGTCAGACATGGGATGATGTCCAGAGAAAGTTAAACCATGTTTTTTTCTGCTCTTAAATTATTAAGATACATTGCCATGCAAGAATGGCCATACATAAAAAAGTGTCATTTCATCGTGTAATCTAAGATTGTGCTGTGGTCGTATTTATTTGATGAATCTTCTGTGTGTGTGCGCGTGTGCGTGCGTGCGTGTGTTTGTGTGTGTGTGTGTGTGTGTGTGTGTGTGTGTGTGTGTGTGTGTGTGTGTGTGTGTGTGTGTGTGTGTGTGTGTGTGTGTGTGTGTGTGTGTGTGTGAGTGTGAGTGTGTGTGAGTGAGAGTGAGAGAGAGAGAGTGTGTGTTCATGTTCATGTGTCATGGCGTTCCACAGTTGTCAAAGGTGGAGAGTCAGCGAGGACCTTGTGTGACCAAGCATGGTGTCGGGGGAGATCTCAGCCACGGACTCTCTGATGAGGAGAAGAGGGGAGTTGGCAAAGAAGTGGGGAAACAGGTGACAGAGGAAAGGTGTGAGGAGGGATGCGTGTGTGTAAACACATCCTGTAAGGTGACCTGGGGCTCTGGAAGGGCCAGGTGGACAGGAATGTGCTGTTGTGTGTGGATGGGATCCTCCCTTGAGCGCCCGAGCCTGCCCACCGTCACCCCACACTAGCAGGCTATTTATATTGCACTGTGGGAAAATAACGGCCCAAGCAGTGTCATCTGGGTTCTGCAAGGTTTATAATTCCCCACCAACACCCACCCACACACACACATACATACACACACACACACACACACATACGTGACACCAACAGGGCTCCAAACTCCCTTAGTCACCATCAACTTCTGGAGTCTAAACAGGTTTCTATGAGCAGGGTGACAAGTTGCTACCTGGGGAAATGACGAGGAAGCAGATTTTGGATACTTTCATAGGATTTTATACAAGCATATAGACATACACGCACACACACAGACACACACAGACATGCGTGAGGGACATGCATTCATGCATGCAGATTTCTCATTTTGGCAAAGCAAACCTTCCTCGGTCCTATAAAACTATCCTTCTGGGATGAATGCAGAATACTCTCTGCTGCAGGAGGCAAATAGGGTGATAAGAAAAGAAAAGTATGGATTTTGTAAGATATAAGCATGCAAACATGCTGCAGCAGCATGGATCTAACCATCTTACACTACTTATTCCTTGACCTAAAAAGACGTTTGTATTTTTTGCAGCCTATAACTCCATCAGTCACAAATGATTTGATGAATTTAATCTAATGTGGAAAAATCTTTGTCCAAATTATGGCCACTACTCTGTGGAACTGGGTCACATTATCCCAGAGTTACTCATATGTCCTAAATGCTGAACCCAGCCTTTGATTTCTCTGTTTAATGGTAGAATTGATACTCGACAAGTCATAAAGCAGCCCCAACCAAAGTGAAAGATAAAACGCTGTTAGTGCTGTTATGTGTCTTAAAGGGTGGAGGTACAGTATGTTTGGATGGTGGGGCTGATTTAATAAAGATAACACCATGACCTCAGCTTGTCATCCACAATAACACTTCTGCACTGCAAAAAATGAATTTGAAGAAAGTAATTCTTGGAAATATGTCTCAATTTTTTGCCAATACAGACATAATCTTGACATAAGCATGTTTGCATTACAAAAGTAATTTCGTTGAAAGAGAATCTTTAACTTTGACTTGAAAAATTCCAGCTAATATTGAGCAAAATTTAACCAGTTACAAACTTTAATAGCAATAGTTTTAAAATTATCCGAGCAGAGGAACACTGATCTTCCTAATCTTCACAGTAAGGCAACTTCTTAGTTTCAGAAACGTATTAAATGAAATGAAACTAACAAAAATTTCTTCTCAGCTTGATAATGATTGATCTGGGAGCCTATGGTCAGGGCCGGATCATGGTCCCATGAGGCCCCGGGGCCTCATTGTATTTTCATTGCTTATAATATGCATAATTTTGCTGGGTTGTACGATAAACAAAATTGGCTTATCCCATTGGCAGATTTTCTTTTGGCGAGATACAAGCAATGCAGTGTACATGTTATTTAGCTGATGATATTTGGAATTTTAGAAAAGTCTCAGTGAGGGCAAATTCAACCCTGGCCGCTTCCACCCAAGGTCGTGTGAATCTTTCTCCCATACATTAACGCACACACAGGGATGCACATTTGAGCACAGATACATGCACAGACTTGTGCACGCACCAACGGCAAAAAATAAACATACCAAAATACTGACACGCACATTTAGACCCTCTTCCATCATGCCGCGGCTCCCTGAGGCCCAAGGGTGCAGTAGGTCAAACTAATCTTCCCCGGCCAATGATGTTTACTTCACAGATGGGATGAGAACACCAGAGACAGGTTAGAGAGGAGCGATGATGATAAAACAGGAGTAGAACTTAATATTCAGGTTGAAGTTATGATTGATTTGGTTTTATTCTGTCATAAAATAAAACATAACACAACAATTTGCCAAATATACACAATTCACAGACAGATTCAAAACAGTGTACAATATCGAAAGTCAAAGTTAAATTAAGTTAGAACAGAACGAAATAAACCATAAACACCCCGTAACAAAGTATTTATGAAAGGGAAAAATTACATGATGTTTAAAATCACATAACTTATTTCTGTGGTGTATAAATATCAACAGAAGCAATCATATGCTGAGTATCTGAAATCATCTGGTGATGGATTTATACAACATTTCTACCTGCTGAAATGCTCAAGTCACAACCTGTGCCGTCTGTGTTTTTTCTGCATGTTTGCGTGTTTAACTCACATGCTGAAAGTTATAGAGGGTGTAAATTGAGTGTGATTGGCATATCTTCCAGGGTTACTCGTATCATAAATTCACAAGCCGCTAAAAGACAGGCATGGCTGGAATTCACACTTCAGCCCTCACTTTCTCACAGGCTCAGCGCACCATTGTGTGTGTGTGTGTGTGTGTCAGATGTGACACTATGAATAAACCAACAGTGTTATGCGTTTGAAGATATGTTCGAAATAATTGAGTCATGCCAGTTAAAACCAGCCGTTGACTCACGTCTGTGAAAAAAAGTGTGACATACAAAAAGTGCCTTTTTGTTGCTTATTCGCACATTTCTCTCTTCCCACTCTATATCCTGTTTTTGTTTTTGGCATAGACCTATTCTACACACCTGAGGGGTAATTCTCGCACTCAGCATGCAACGTGGGTAAATATGTAGTGCTGGGGAAAAAAAGATAATTTATTGCATTGCTTGTATAACAGAGTTAAAGGTCTTCTTCTTTTTCTAATTAAATAGACCCATGCAACATTGCGGCAGCACGGTGTGAAGGGTCATCATTGGACGGTGGTAAAGAATACACAGAGTGCAGAGCAGGTCTAGGGGTGTGGAAAACCCTCCGTACTTGACCCCCCCTGTGAGAAGTTCCCTGTTCCCAGGACCCGGTGTGTACGTTTGGGGGGTAATAACTCACCAGGTCCCTTGACTTCCTCTTTCGGCCTTCTGCGTTTTATGACCCGCTCCTCTGCCATACAGCTGCTGTCTCCACAGCTTCCCTCTGCTCTGATTGGTTTAGACGGGAGTTTGATGGAAGAGGATGAAGGGGAAGAGGCCAGAGAAGCAGCTGGGATGAGGTGGGAAGCTGGTGTGATATGGGATGGAGCATGTTTTTTATCATTACAGATGACTTGATTCCCTGATGGCCCACGTCTCTCACAACACCACATGTTTAAAGTGTGGCGCACAGTGGAAAACAAGATAATCCAACACAATTACCATTTTCTCTTCACATAATTGTATATAATTTCTATTTACATGAAATGCTCCAGAATTCCCCAGTTTTGGATCAGTAAAGTACATCTCTCTATATATATGTTCTGTAAAATCTGCAGGGGGGTAAATCTTCTTTTCTTTTCTTTAGACTTGTCTACTATGAGTTTACAGGAATGTTCATTTTTGGACCAAGACAGAACCGACCAAATCAGGTATTGACATTCAGAGGATGGACTCCATAGATAACTTTGGTTATATCATAACCTTTTATTTCGCACTATCATGGGCTCAAAATGTTTATTCGCCAAAAAAACTGGTTTATGATAAAACAGCTCTCATTGACTGTATATTGTGTTTAGTGCAAATTATAAAATGTTAGCATGTTGCCATGCTGATGTAAAATGATAAACACCAGCAGGCTAGCATTGTCACTTTAACCCTGTATGCATTTTGAATGTCATATGTACATTTGAGACAGTTTTAGGATAAAAAAAACAAAACATGGTTCGACATAACTGTGGACTGAACTGAACTGGGTCAATATTTAACCCTGTGATTTTTAAGGTGTTGTATAAGATTATCTGGTGGACCCCCCCCCCCCCCCCCCACACACACACACACACACTTTTTTTATGACACACCCTGTCAGAGATTGAGATATTCTCACCCTCGAGGGAAACATGGTGTTGTGCAGCCGGACGTTTGTGTGGGCTTCCATTTATAAGATGATAAGAAGTGTGTAGCTCAGTGGACCTGGGGCAATTGGGGGGAGGGGTAACAAATGAATGAATTTGCACATGCACGCTGTCTGCATATGTTTGTTTCCCCCTCGAGTGCTGAAGTTGGTCTGCAGGCAACATGACTGAAACTCTCTGGCTGCCTCTGGATTTGCATGCTTGACTGTTCCAGTGACTTTGAGACGAAGTGGCTGAAGATCAAGGCTGAGGTCACGTTGTTTTAATGTCCTGTTTCTTTAAGATTGCACAAGCCTCAGCAGAAGTCTGGTGTGGGTGGACACTCTTGTGGTTGAGTCTGTGTCTGTGTCTTTTACAGGAAATTTAAGCAAGATAGGCTAATGTGAGTTGGCAGGAGGACACATCACAGGTTTGGTTCTTGAAAACAGATACAGTACATGTGTTGAAGGCACCGCAGCCTCTCTGCCAGTTTCCGTTTGAGAGAATGTGTGTGTGTGTGTGTGTGTGTCTGTGTGTGTGTTTAAATCAGTCTATGTGTGTTTAGTACATGCGCTGTATTCCTGACCCCTGATCACATAAAGTATTTTAATCCAATCAGCTTCGTTTTCACATGACTGTCACACATTCGCTGCTGCCATGGTAACCCTGCAGAGGAAGGAGAAAAAGTGCTGGAGTGAGAAAGAGGTTCGTTGTCCTCTCTTTAATCACTGTGACGTTTGCACGCACACGCACACACACAGACACACACACACACACACACATAACCATACATGCATTTTAATACTTATATATGACACTCTTTTTTTTAAATCAATGTATATTTCTTACTCTGCAAAAACACAAAGCCAGATTTTGGAAGGAATTGTGACTTAATGACTTGAGAATATGTGGCAGAGGAAGAATAGTCACAGTTATCACATGCAGTGGGAAAAAAACAAGGAGGGGAAGTCACAAATAACATACGTTTTTCAATTCAATTCAATACTTAAGTCTAATATCTGCTTGTTGCATTTAGCTTGTAACAGAATTGAAAATTGGTTAATATTTTTTGAAAAGATTGTAAAAGCTGTTTCTATAGAGGCTGCTGCAGAGCTGACAGAGGAGTGTGGCACAAAGTGACTTACAAGTGGTACAACAGAGAGTGAGACCGTTCATAGAAAAAAGTGGAGTTTGCAAAAAACAACTTTTAGGTAGTCATGTTTTCATGGGAAACGATTATGAAAAAAGTGAACTCAGATAACTGAGGCCAAACTCACAAAGACCCACTTCCCTTGAGAGGTGAAAAGGTGCCCTGTGGTGCGTCTCTGACGTGCCACCCTCTGCTGCGTCGCCTTTCTTCTTTTTCTCCCTCTCTCGATTTCCTGTTCTGCTTCAAGTCGAGGTATCAGACTTCTGCTCTTTTACACTTTCAATGTGAGCAGTTCTTCTGACGATTGCTGAATGTGATAGAAACCTGCATCAGCAGCAGCAGCAGCAGCAGCAGCAGCAGCCACAGTTTCTTTTTCTCACCAGTGATGTGGAGCTTATCAGAAGGTCACGGCCTTCATCAACCCAAGATGCAAGAGAGGGAGATTTTGAGCCTGGCTTCTGATATTCAACAGTGAGCAAAGCTCTCCACCTGCTGGTGGTCACCACACAGTGTTTATATGTAGGCAAACATACCTTAAAGAAAGCACATGGATGAAATCAAAGTGTTTCTGTAAAAGCTCTTGGCACATGCTGCCTGTGGTCCTTAATAACTAAAGAAATAACTAATATTACCCAGGAGAGCTCTTTGAGCCGTGGAGTTGTTGGGTTTGACTCAAAGTTCTTTTTATTTTTCAATTCAAATTCAAATTTAATTCAATTCAAGTTGAGTTTTTAGCATACTGTATAATACTCATTGGAAAAACGTTTTAAATGTTAAATATTCCACTGATTGACAAATTATAATCAGAGACTCTTCACTTCTGCGTAAAAAAAGCAGGCTCCTGTATAACAGCAACCCCACTGAAATCCCCTACCTTTGCTCATTAAGAGTCAGAGAAGAGGATCATATCAACTAATTTGCAGTCCTAACTCTGTATTCTGCAAAAAATTTCAAAAAAACTACATTGACCCTTTCACCCACTTTATAATGCAAGCGTCTCAATTTGCATTCCCAGTTCAGGGCCACGAGATAAACATCACTTCCTCTCGAGTTCATCGAACAAATGATTTTATTCATAGATAACAGACATAACAGAAAGGGTGAAGGTGTGTCAAACATGGCAGGTTTCTTAAACGCCTTGTGACTCTCGGCCTGAATTCGCTTTAAAATCAAGGGTGGACGTATGTAAACTTTACACAAAATAAAATAACCTGACTGGACATTAAATCTTTTTTTTTTTTTTTTTAAATGTCTGGTTACAGAAATGTGCCGAATCACAGTCATTTTGCAAGATAACATAAAGGGAAGTGTGGACACGCACTGTTCAGATCAGGTAAGGGACCCTCTGAACGTGATTGGAGGAGGGAGGGGCGTTGCTAAAAAAAGCAATGCCGTCCCCAGGATTATTAATTTTTACACCTCTCATATGTCCTCTGCATATGAGGAGGCATCATTATGACCCAATGTGACACATGCTAAACCCATCATTTGCAACTATTTTATCCTTAGGAAAAAAAATAATTAAAAAAGATATCACTTTACAAGTGAAGGCTGAAATATAAATTTGGGGTGAATAAAAATCAAGTAAGCCTCCCCTGACTCCTCTCACTTCACAAAAACAAGAAATACTTCACCCTCCCCCTTTCCTTACCATCCTTTCCTCTTAATATATATTTTTTACGGCCCTTAAGAGTCCAAGTGAATTAGCATTTTCATGGTTTTCATACAGCTTTTTTAATAAACAGTCAATTGAGCTATGATACCTTTTTCTATGTTGTTGCTGAGCCTATTAAACCGCCCAAGGATCAATACAACTTCTGTCCAATATCTGCTACTGTAGCACATTCTTTTTGTTATAAAGGCCCATCAAGCCACCACTACTATGATTATCATATTAAGGAATGGTAATAACCATATGATGCGCTCGGGATGAAAAAAAAAAGGGGGGGGGGGGGGGTTGCTCTTCGCTGTATTATTAGGCAATATACAAGATTCCATCAGTCACTCCTGGTAAAGAACAGTACAGCTTTGGAAACTCACAAAAAATGTTTTCCTTCACACTTGCACACAAATTGCCTGTAAATACAAAGCAATCTTTATAATATAATTATTATATGTATAATGAGATTATTGAAATTCAGGTGACATTTCCATGGACATGCAGGAACAAAAGGAATGATGGTCTGTAAAGTCTTATTAAGAGCAGGGATCCTGTTTTTAGGCGAAGGTGACAGCTTTTCTTAGCGTCTGCAGACTCGTTTTCAACTTCAATACCTCCTTCCTGTTCCCTCTCTCAGAGCCACCAAAAGCGTACATAGACAATGAGCATGATGAAAAAGACACCACCGGCTGCCAGCTTGGCATAGGTGGAGCGGGTATTCAGATACTTGGCATCGCTCCTGTACTTCTTCGACAGGGAGGACAAGTTGCTGGCCTTGGAGTCGAGCGCTGCAGGGAGGAGAAACCGGAGGAAAGGGAACAGGAGGTCAACACAAAAGAGGAAAGAGGAGAGTTGGGGGGGGGGAGAAGGGAGAGAAACAGATAAGGAGAAATTCAAATACAGAAACATACAGATCACAAGCTATCCAGTGGGAGGGACCAGTAACAGGCCTCCGATGACTCACCGGAGAGAGCCTCTCCTCTCTGCAGCACCTCCTCTATGTTGGCCACCATGATCCTCTGTACGTCCTGGAGCTCTGTGTTGATGCTGCCCAGGTTCCTTCTCGCTCTGCTGTCGATGTACGACTTCTTGGTTTTTTGGATGTAGGTGTCTGATGGGGGAGCAACAGCAGTTAAAGGGCAGCCTGTGAAATGTGCTTTCTCAAAACACTTAATAATGTCGTCCTCAGGTTTTGACAAGGAAGCAGAAGGCAAAGATTTTTTTTAAAAAGTCAGTACCTCTGGCTAAATTGGTGGAATATGTTTCATTTAACTACACTACAAGTAACGACACTTGTTACACGGCACTACTGATCAGTTTCTGACCTCTATTTTGTTCTTACCAAACTCAATGAAGGAGTACGGCCGGGACACTGTGGGCACCTTCTTTCCATGTTGCTCATGGAACTCTGCCTGGAGGTCTTCTAGATAGGCAAAGGCCAGCTTCTTGGGAAAGCTGGCTTCACACAGCACAAGGTAGACCACCCCTTTCTCTATAAAATAGCTGCCGGAAGAACCGAGAGAGTGACCAGAATTAAAACCAACAGTCTGCGTGGGCACGAGGTGGAAACTCAAGAGACATTTATCTTTTAGGTGCTTTTGTCACATTTCAGCTTCACTGTGACATAGCTACTGAAAAACAATAGCGGGAAAACAAGGGGTGGGTTATATGGATTTCCTTTTTCTGCACATTTCCTCTTTGCCCACCACTTCACACTCACTGAAATGCCATGGAACCAGCCTCCAAAGTGCAGCGTGTGGGACTCTGGTCGTTGAGCTTCCTGAAGAGCTGCTTCGCTTGACTCTGATACTGCTGAAGATCCCGACCCAACTACACGGTGGGGAAAAAACCCAACAGAAACAATAACAGTCAGTTACCACTCAATTCACTCACATCTCGCACTGAAAACAGAAAGCAGAAAAGTGTATCAGGGCAAGAAACTGACTTTTGTATGCCGCCATGGCAGGTGGAGTTACCAGAAAAGAAAAGTACAGAAACTTAAAGTGTTGTGGCTTGTGTTTCACAACACAGAGAAAAAGCACATTGTTTTTCTTGATGGGAGTGAATTTCTTGCCCTTGTAGTGTGTTGAACATAAAGACTCACAGTAAAACAACTGCGGATAAACTCGGCACTGTGATGCTACATCTGAGACGGAGGGCGACAAATAGCCGCTCCAGCTCTTTGTGGTAACTTAATCATTACATTCATAATCATTTGCCTTGTGGATGGTATCCCATTTCTGGGGTGTTGTCCCCTTTAGTGAATGACAGATTCTGTACAGCAACATCTGTAGCATAGCATCACAGAGACATGTAGGATGTCGAAGCACAGAGCAGAGACACAACAAACCTTTTCACTTCCCTTTTTGAATGCAAAAAAGAGAGTGAGGGAAAAGTGTTAGACTCTTGGTAAGTCATGCTCAGTAAATATCAATAAAACAACTCAACAAAGTACAAATGTCATCCATTTGAACATTTCATTCACATATTCATTTCATTAATATGTGTCTTGTGTGTCCTCTAGTGTGTGGGAGTGCAATACTGAATCAGTGGAGTAAACCTAATCGCTCCATTTTGTACAACAATCACAATCAGAACCTTATCTGGTCTGTCCGTAAAGGCCTTAATTAACACAATACCATTTCCTTTAAATGGCCATTGCAAAGGATTTAGTTCCATCTAGTGGTGATGTTTCATATTGCAACAAACACAACACCCCTCCCCTTACTCCTCCCCTTCTCTGCATGGAGGAGAAACTATGGACCTAAAAATGCAGCCATCCCAAGAGCCACTGCTGATGTAGGTTTAAGGGGTCACACTAGGGGAACAAAATAAAACAATAAAAACGTTTATATGTTTTATATTCCATTTCTGTCAACAGATTCTCCTAAATCCTAAACACACTGGCACTAAACCAAAAAAAACAGCTCAAAGTATAGTTGTCATATTTGTATTGGTGCTCTACCAAAACTGGATAATGGAGACTTATAATGATAAGGATAAAAAATATATTAAGGATATACAGTATCTGCAGAATGTCCTTATGCACTGAGCAGGATTTTGAACATTTGTCAAACAAACATGCCAGTGCTCTCTAATTGACAGATTATGTAACAGCAAAACATTTTTTTCGAATTACCTCAGACAAATATCTATACCATTAATGTACAGATATTCCTCAGTATCATCAGTCAACTTTCACCCATACAGATATCCCTGCTGTGATGAGATCAAATCTGGTTTATAGTAGAGCCTGAATATGGATTTTGGGGGGCGACGCTGCAACTGATATTAGGGAGTAAAAAAAAAAATCAGATACAGATATATTGGATGATAAATATACTTCAAAAAACCCCAAAATAAATCGAATCCAAAGATGTCGTTAACAAACCCTTATGACAAAGAATTGTCATTGAGGCATGACATTTTATATTTTAACCATAAACTTGATAATAAATACTATTGATAATAAAAACACAAATACAACAAAATATGTAGAATTTGAATATAGATTTCTTTTCCTCTCACGTGAAATGTTAAAATAAATGCACATATTTATCTGCAAACATAAATGTGGATACCAAATATGTCTGTGAAAGTCCCATTATCGGCCAACTGATGTATCAGACAGCAGTTTGACGACATGCTCTACCTGAGAAATGCAAAATGCATTCGATTACTCTAATTCAGCAATCAAACCCAAAGAGCATCATCTGCAGCCATCTTTGTTTTTGGCACACTTCATTGTGAGTTGTCAGGGTTTTTTAGAAGACACAAATTGAACTGAGTTCAGGTTCATTGCGAAGTTGCAGGTCCACTAGTGGTTCACTGCTCAAATGATCTGGAACAGCTGATTAGCGTCAGGGTTGAAACCGGATGTGTGACGAATGCCTCGGTGGCTACAGGTAAATACTAGGCTGACTGTGTCCGGACACACAGGCCCCCGCGTATCACCTGTACTCGGGTCTGTGCGATCGAATTCAGTTTCCTACAACAGGCTCGAGTCCTCCAGGACCCACACACCTGGAGGAGAAGGAAACTGATGGCTAACGTGTCGCTGTCGCATTAGTTCAACTCGGGGAGGCGGTCTTTTTTTTTTTTTTTTTTTTACTCTGACAACAGCAGAATAACAGGCAGCTAGCGAGCACGGGCGACAAGAGAAGCTGAAATGTGAACCTGCTCGTCCTCCTGCATCGAGGCGGCCAGCGGCAGACCGTCGGCCAGCCGAGCGATCATCGTCAGCAGCACCATCTCTCCGCCGTCTCCTGGGGTTCCTCCGCCGCCCGGTTGAAACGTTCCCGGTGAGCGGACCGAGGCTTGACAGGCTGTGAACCGACAACACCACAGGTCTGACGCGCTGAGCTGGCCGGAAACGCTAGAGCTTTGGTGCGTCACCGCCAAACCCTTCCGTCCCCTTGTAATACGGAACCAAGTGACGATCTGTTGTGTTAATAGTGACGATGCATTTCAGAAATATAAAAACTTGTTTTGTCCCCACAGCGTTTGTTTCAACCATAGACTGTATATTATTATTATTATTATGATTATTGTTATTATTATTATTATTATAACACCACTGATAAGATCGGAACTAATGTAACTGGTGTGTAATGTTGATTAAATTTGGGCTCTTGTTGATTGTGGGATGAAAGTTGATATGTTTCCCATATAATTCTGTTTCTTCTCACTCATTGGTAAATGTCACATCCACAGATCCTTTTAATCATCTTGACATCGAAGCAATGAGATGTGAAGAACAAACGGAGCTGAGAAGGCTTTGATCATTCTTATGAGCGAATGTGAATGGGCTCCACTGGGGAACTGTATAACAACTTTGCATTGCATTGTCGTCAATTGTTCGCCAAGATTTTTTTTAGCTGTGTAAACCAGTTCCACCAAGAAGCCTTTAGGTGGAAGACTTTTGACTGGTGTCAAAAACCTCTCCTGTAAAGTCTTGATGCTTTTGCAGTGAATATTAAGCCACGCTGATTAGTCTTTACATAAGCCACCCTCCATTCTCTTCCTATTGCAGATAGTTATGTAATTATTGCACAACTTATCCTTTATTGTCCTTGGCACCACGGAGCAACCAAAGATCAAGACACGCCTGTGAGTTTATCAGTGACATGGATGTATTGTAGGCAGCAGGGGGCAGCATTGTCGTGGGGCCAGAATTTTTTCACAATATGAAGAAAGGGATTTTTCTCTTCGTGTCCCAGCAATTATTTAATCTATAGATTTTGACTTATGTCTACCTCAATTGGGGGCATACGTTTTCCACAAAGGTGATATCTGAGTGTGAGTTCATTTGCATTTATTCCTGAATTTCCCCTACGGGGGATCAATAAAGATTTATCTTCTCTTGTCTTATTTACATTCGTCAATCCTTTGTTCCCACAAATTCAAACAAGTTATTATTTCCTCAATGCTCCTTAGCAGCCAAAACATACAGTATATTCCTGCCTTCAACAGATAAAAGAAAAATCCACAACAGAGGAGCAATTTTATTAACAGTTAATATAAATGATCACAAGCGAAGAATAGAGTATGTCTGTTTAACTGAGGCCAAACACAACAGTTGAATATCATGTACAGTATTTTAAGAAAAAGAAAGAAAGAAAAGAAGACACCAACACACCCACGTGACAGACAGACTCAACACTGCATGTTTGTGCAGGTCTTGGAGATTTTCTGGCCTTATGATTTTAAAATATTTCCGGTCTCATTCAGAATGAGCCACGAATCAATGTGAACCAACAAATGCATTCAGTGCATTGAGGTAATTCATTCTTTATTATAATACAAACAAATAATCTTCATGAAACATATTTCCCTTTAGAGAGTATAAAATTCATAACAAATAAACAACGGTTGAATATAATGTGTTTTATGCTCCTTTGTAACTACTATATTGCTAATCCAGACCCTTTTTGAGTGTCAGACAATTAAAATATAAAAAATGTTTAGTTTTACTCTATCATCCTCCCTCTGATGGGATCAGCTCAATGTCAGGTTTTTCCATAACTGATTTTCAAGGCAGAAAAACAATCCAATTAAAAGTTGGACTCTTTTACAAAAGGAGTGTGCTCAAACTCTCAAAATGAGATTCAGTGATGGTTTTACACAGTACAGTATAATAATACTGCAAATGTTCTGACAGTTCCCTAAATTTCCAATGGACAATAGATGTGAGCTCTTGTTCACATATTATTAAATGATAAACGATAAATGTTGTGTTTAAAGTATTTTTTAACATGAAATAATATTCCAAATCAAAGGGAAATCTTAAGTCTTGAAAAACATGTCAATGGTTAATGCCCATAATGTTGTAGTATATTCAACCAAGAGAAAATACCCTTGTGAAGACATAACTCACATGTATGTTGTTTTATTGCTACATTTCTAAGCTGAAAATGTTAAATTGTTGTAAACTTCATATGGATTGACTTTATAAATCTAAGCCTCAATAGTTTTTTGACTGTGCACTTAAATACAAATTTACCATTTACCTGGAAAAGTGGTTTATTCCTATCCTATTAAACGGAAAGGTTTGTAGCCAAGTGCAGGCGTCTGATTCATAATTTCAAATAAGTAGACAACAAGATACAGAAACTGGAATTAAGTGAGCTCTAAATGGTCGGGTGATTGGGGGAATTTTCAGGGTCAATCAATCCAGTATGAACAAATCAGCACTCCGGAAAGAGGCTGTGAAATTTCTGTGCAATGGACAAAGCTCGACCATGAGGACACGGCATCAGGGGAAGTCGAGGAGGCCCCAGACACAGGCCTGACAACTCATTCATCAGCTGCTTGTTCACTCCAAGATCAAAGCCTGTAGAGAATCACGTATATAATAAAAAAGCATTTTTTAAATGTTATATTCAGTATAATATGAAAAAAAACACTATAAACTCACCAAGTTTTGTGGCAAAAGAAAGAAGCTCTTGCACCTTGAACTGCTCATGGAAATTAGACAAAACGTGTGAGTTGTCAAAATTAATGCAAAATATCAAAATAAAGGTTGTGAACAACAACGGGGTGATGGACTGTACCTGTATTTTCCTGGCTTGGACAAGGTCACCTTTCTCGAATGCTGATATCAGGTCATTGGCACGACATCCCAAATAGTTATATGTGCTGTGAGCAGAAATATTAATAACAATTCACCTGTAAGTAACTGTAAAGCACAGTATGAAAGGGCACAAAGCACTATGCGTATGCAAGATGACATACTGACCTGCCAACTGCTCCGTGGGCTCCCATAGCCAGAGCTGCTAGCAGTTGCTGTTGAAAAAATGAAAATGAATTGTCTCTTAGTTAGTCAGCTTGCAATACAAACTATTTGAGCACAAAGCAGATGGACCAGCAGGAGAGAAGGCTGACCTCGTCCACACCGTAGAGGACTGACCAGTGAGGCTGACAGTAGCTCACACACTGGCCGAGGTCCATCAGGTCACTGCCGCTGAACTTCACTCCACTGAAGGAGGGAATCAGTTCCTCAATACCTTCCAACACATCCCTCACTGGAACTGAAAAAAAGACCACGTCACATTTAGTGTGCCATCAGTAAGGACTTAAAACAAGCTTTTCCACAGTTTCACAATGCAAAATCCGTCATCGTTAGCACTAACCATTAATACCGGTGACAGCTGGAATATGATAATAATAGAAAGGCACAGTTGGAGCAACGGAAGTCACTTCACGGAGGAATGTCCTCAATGCATCTGAAGTTGGGCGAGAAGGACATTGTACATTATAAAAACATCCAACTAAGTTTTACAAGTTTAATGTCTTGGTAGGAGGGCTTCCTGTACCAAAAATCTGGAAAGTGAGGAGGGTTCGCTCATTTGAATGGAATAACAAATTGTCGGCACACGTTTTCAATGTGCATGACACATTCATGACACTTTCAAGCTTGAAACATGGATAAGTTTCTGTTTTCCCACAGCATATACCTGCAGAGGTAGATTTGAGGAAAAAGGGGGCAATGACTGCTATCCCATCAGCCCCAATCTGTGCTGCGTGGCAAGCCTGGAGATGAACATAGTGGGAGAGAAAAGTCAAATTCCCTAGAATAGCAGATGTTTTAAACTTGGTAATTTATACAGTTAACTATTACTTAGGTATTTTGATCTGTTAATTGCAATGCACCTAAAAGCACATTTTAGCTGCTTTCGGACTGAAAATTAGAATTTTCCAGAATTTTTCTGGAAGGGGCTGTGTGTGACAACGCAAATGTCTCCCAGTCCCCAAGTAAAATGTCCTGAAAATGTCAGAGTTTGCCCATGTGAGAATACTGCAGGAAAATCTCTGGAAATTTCACAGTGAGCTATGAGTATAAGAATAATTAGCTCTGATCAAATGTTTGAGGTATAAAGATTCAACTTTAATTATTGTTAAGGTGAATCGAAGTCAGAAAAATAGCCTCATTGGGACCAGGCTACTCAGGAGGGATATATCTAATTGATATCTTATATGAATATGCTATATGAAACTGGATTTCTTGAAAATAGGTTGTTAAGTCGTTTCCTGAAATAAGCCTTGTTTATATCTAGTGATCTTGCTTCATGAAGTTCACCCCCTGGTCCTCTTGGGTTAGAGTTAGGGTTAGGTTTTCAAACACATTTTTACAACATAAAGGCAATAACTCACCAGTTCTTGGGAATCTTTCAGACTCATGCAGCCAACATGCACAATCACCTGATCCATTCTGTGGAGAAATGCAAGCACAGGCAGGCAGAGGGAATTTCACAACCTAAAAACGTTTCTTTGGCAGAAATGAACGAATCTCTAGATAAAGGGGCCCGTGTGATGACTTACTTTGCCTTGGCTTTGTGACACCACTCCTCAGCCAGGATCTTCCTCTCCCCAACACTGAGAGACATGCTCTCTCCGGTGGTGCCATTCACTGTAAATGGGTAAAGTCTTGTCATATTTACGTAGCATTTTCCACATCAGAAAAGCATTAAACAAACTTTCTTTAAGGATTGTAAGAGGAAAAAAAGCTGACCTGAATCTGTCTCTAATGAATGAACAAGGTAAACAAAGCTAAACAAAAGACATCCAAATGCATGGTATATAGAAATAACATGATTACCTAACCTACACATACAAGCTTAGCCTACCTGGTACCACCATTTTTTATGGACAAGACCTCCGGTGGGGCCCATTCATAGAGGGATCCACCACCAGGAGGCCTGAGTGTGCAATGTTAACAAGGACAAAACAATTTCAAAGGTAACAATTAGCAGTGACGCAGACAATGACAGTGAGATAAGAAAGAACATTAGATATGAGGAAGAACAAAGAGTAACACAAACATCCTCTGCTGTGTGAGGCCACACAGAGAGATCTTCCAGCACGGAGGAATGAATAAGTAGTGTCAGCACAACAGAGAAATTTAGCAAAAACTGGGGTGGTTCATCGAGTTTGAATTGAACAATAATCAAGAGTCATGTTCGACCCACAGGACAAACACCGATTCGCTTTGATTAATGTAGACAAAAAGGCAGACGGCTGTTATTTTGGAACAGAGCAACCAGTTTAAATATTTGTATTTGTGAGTACCCTCTGTTTTGTTTTTTGTTTTTTACCACTCGTGGTGCTTTGGAGCTGTATTTATCAAACAGGGGCCTTGGTTCCAATGTACTGTGAACCGCTATCAATTAACAAAGAGTTTCTCACTACCATCCCCAATTTCCATCACATTTATTGACAGGACATCCGCAAATATTTTGATAGTTACTTGTTTTGGTTGATAGTTTTCAATTCAATTCAATTTTATTTGTATAGCGTCAAATCACAACATACATTGTGTCAAGGCACTTTACATAGTTAGGTCAATATTACAATATTACAAGGAAAAACCCAACAAATCCCACAATGAGCGAGCTTTGTGGTTCTTATAAAAAATTAAAAAATATTTATTTCTTACATTTTCTATATTTGTATGGTTTGCTGTGTGCCTGATACCTTGCTGCTGTGACAACATAATTTCCCAGTTTGGGATCAATGATAATTGCTTCATGATATGAGGCAATAACGCATGATGCATGGTATTGCTTCACAAGACTGTGAAGGAAGATTTTTCAGCGATTCATAGTTATGTTGTGACTAATGACTGTAATAGCTGCTGGGCGGTTAAAGGGTGTGTGCATTGACGTATTTCCAAAGAACAGAAGTAACTTTTTGTTTTTCCAACCCAAACCGACTTCCCAACACTGCAACTTCATTTTTCTATGTCTTACCACAAATAAGGGTTAATGCATTTAAAAGAGGGGCAACCCATCAACAATGTGTATAAGTCAACAAGATAAATTCAGGTGGGAACAATGAAAAATAAGCAGGAATCCATTTGACTTACCAAATATGCTATTTACACCTTGCTTCTCTCTCAAGTAGTCAATATAAGGTCCAATCTCTGATAGGTTGATTTCACTGTTTTGGGAAAATGTACAAAATACAGGCCCACACATTTGGCAAAAAGAACACCAAACATGCTGTAGTACTCCAGATCCAACCGAATGTATGGAGGCTCGTTTTTAGACAACTCCACACTCATTCCTCACTATTAACCTTTTTACAGGGGAACTGAATGTGCAAAATTACACACAGTGGTGGAAATGGGGGGGGGGGGGGGGGGCGTTCCCTTTCAGTTAAATAATTATTTTTTGGGGGATACAACGGCCACCTGGCGACAAGCAGGTGAGATGAAGTCCTTAAAATTCAGTGGTGTCTTACTCTAGTTTGTAAAGTTGAGTTGATGACTAAGTTTACTAGGTTCAGACTGGATTCAGGTAGCAGGGCCTACAATTCGGTGCGGTATTACCCTTGCACATAAAGTCATTAAACACTTGTCTATGTATTTCGCTATTCCCCAATGCAGGAGAGATGTCTCTCTGTGTCTCTGTGTGAGCGAGGGGCGAGGGCAGCTCGCCTCACTAGCAGTCGACACACTGCAGAAGGCGGCAGCACACACACGCACAGAGAGAGAACCTGCTCTGCTCAAACCTCTGGTTACAGAGCAGCGGAGGGAGGCTGCCTGCAGGCAAAGTCTATCTTGCTTTATTATTTTCTGGGTGGGGGTCAGTGTCTACACAAACACATAGGTTGTAAGGATATTAATGGAGGTGATCATCATTCATATGCATACAACCTAGATGTGTTTATGTTAAAAGGATTTACTACAGCACAGAAATTGTTTTCAAAAGCATAAAGTTCTTCAGAGATCTAGCCTCCTAAATTGCTGTGAAAGTTCGACAGATTGATGGATTTATCTTTAAAATGTACAAAACCCCACAGGGTCTAAGTCCACCCCCCATAGTCTCTCAAAATCCTATGGGAAACACTGGTTGATCACTATCAACTACTGTTTCTCAATGTCTGTCATTTTGTCTTCTACAGAGAGGGAGGCAGCATGAGAGCACAAGAGCAGAGAATAGTAGGAGAACATAAGTGTAAAGTCTCATGTAATCAAGATATATTTTTTGATGTAGCTCTGATGGTCATGATTAAAATCTCTCCCATAGAGAGAGAAAAGATTCCGTGAAGGGTTCCACTTGTATAATATGGCCATTTCCACCACTGATTACACAACACACTCATCAGCCAGGGCAGGATTTATGGAAGAAACAGACAGAAAGAGAGGAAGTGGTTTCTATTGGCTGCTCACCCTTTCTGGGTGAGCGGAGTGAATGTGGCTGCAACGAGTCCTGTCAGCTTTTTGTCTGCAGCAGGAGCCATGACTGACCTAACAAGCTGACATACAAAACAGAAATGTCAGGTAACATGTCAGACACGTCACGTAACTGGACAAAAACACAAACACAATACTGCAAGATATTTACAGTTTTAGATCACTTAAGAAACGTTTACAGTCCATCGGGTTAAAAAAAATCAAAAAGACAAAACTTGTACAAGATGTTTTTATGTTCAGACAATTTGACATGTGATTGGGGGATTTTATTGTGACCAGCTCATGGCAACCAAGGCATATCCGTGCAACAATAAAGCGGAGTGATCGGCTACTTGATACGTCACACATTTTCAGGCGGGTGGATTATTTCAAACACGTTTATGAACAGTATTAGACAGAGATAAGTCATATTATATTCTATTTCAGTGAATGCAAATGGGAGTAAGAACTAAAGTGCTGCGTGTGTTCATTGTCGAAACCAAGAAAGAGAGGTAAACAGAGACAGGAAGAACGAGGGACACAGAAGAGAACAAAAAAAGGGAATAAAGAAAAAGATGTAAGACCAGTGACTAACTTTTAGAGTCAGACTAACTTAAAGGTTAAAATAAAAAAGTCAAACATGCATAATGATCGCATCATGTACCAAGAGGCTCCAAGGTAGATAACCAATTGAGGAGGACATTTTAAATAAGATCCTCGAAAACGGTGAGATACATTTAGAAATCAGCGGCAGCTTACCTGTGGGATTCCTTTACCTTCTGTGCGTCGAGGACATTTCTACTGTCAAGGAAGTAATAAGTTACTGGTTTTGACTGGTTTTCTAGGATTACGGGGAGTTGTTGATATGCCCGTCACGTGAAAACGTCTGAGCGTCAAATCGTGTCGCAAAGCCTCATGGGAAATGTAGTTAGTCCGCTAAAAGGTTCGAAATGCACCGATCTGTCACTTTAATCAACTGATATGTGGAGCATTTGTACAACTGCCACACTGTACACACACATTTGCCTGTTGCCATTCAACAACTGTCACACTCACACTGGAACCTCATACTCAATTTTTGCAGCTGGGTTTTTAACTTGTTAGTTGTATCTAACTTGTATCTTCTTTGTAATTCGCACTTGTGGCTAAGAGTCTGTACTGTTAAGCTTATAATAAGCGTGAGTCTAATACACAATGCACCACTGAAGTGAAGCAATTGTAATGTCGCTGTGCTTGCACAATGACAATAACGTTCTTGAATCTTGAATTCTTTCCTTTACTAAACATTTACGCTGCGTTCATGTAATGTCAGGATATTTTTAATATTTGTTTGCCGAAAAGCTCGAACAAAGGTGTGGACTAAGGAAATAAAAACAACATTTAACCCGGATTGTAAACGTGCCACCGGACTGCAGGGATCCGCGTGAATTATAAAGAGTAGGCTTAAATTTGTTTTATTACTCGAAAAATAATGTCCCCTGTGCGCTGAATGATTTTTTCCCGAGCTTTATAAGCAACGCAAATGCAACACAGGTGAGAATGGGTGGGACTAATGTGTCCAGGGTTTTTGCCTTCCGAGATATACTTTCAGGTAGCGCATCCGCCCGATCATGTGATCACTGTAAAATACGTTTAAAACTCAGAGTTAGGTTCTATATGTGTGTAAACGCACGGTTAATGCCATGGTTATTGCTGCATCGATACATCCTAGCGAAGCACAGGTGATTCGATTGTCAGCCTGTGACCAAATGGCACCTGAGAATCAAAACTCAGGGTTTAGCTGCTCCCTCGACCAGGAAGCGGATGTTGTCGACGTTATCGTCGATACGCTACGGCATCCGGAGTCACATAACAAGGCTGGCTAGCCCGGCGAAATCTGCTGTTTACGGTGAAATTATTCAATTTATATTTGAACGGACAGGGAGGATAACCCGATCGGGTCCGTTGCTCAACAATGGACTCGGTATTTGTCGACTCATGTCCGTGTCCTCGGTCTGTACATGGACACCAGTTTGGCTAGTTAGCGCAGCCTGGCTAACAGGCTGATTGAACACTTGACAAGTGCCCGGCGGCTTGTCTGAATAGGTGACGGGGGGAGAGACCGCACACAGGAGGGAATCATTTACTTTATACCTACGAAGGTTGACCGGAGAAACACCTGACTGGAACTGGAGCTGATGTGAGCGAGCGCTTCCAAGGACTGTTAGCTTGACTGTTGGTTTTATTGGCTGTGGATTGTAGATAAAGTAAACCCCGAGGGATGTGATCTTCAACACGATACTGAGAAACTCGACAGGGGCAGATTGCGTGGTGGGACAATGTGCCTTGAATGTGACATTGTGTTTTGATAGCGATCACCTTTCGGTGCAAAATACAAGATCCAATCTGTGTCAATTTCCATATTCAGATCGCCGGGTTAATTTGACTAATTTGCTGGTTCGCTCAGGGGCAGAGTCACATGTACCGTTGGTCTTTTGCAAGTCAACGTGTCACACGTCCTGTTAAGGTCCGGGTGACGGCGTGGAAAGGTAAACAGGTGCGACACACCAACACGGGAACACTTTTGCACCACACCGTATGTCTGAGAGACGCCCCGTCATCTGATCACTCGAAATTACATGCCCACAAAAATATGTAATTGCAGTCTTGGCGTGTAGGTGCACGGACCGCGAGAATCGGCCACTCTTTGACTCATAGTCCTGTGATGGGTGTCTGCTGAGGAGAGACAGATGGAGAGTACGCGGCGATGCTTGTACTTGAATAACAAACTAGGGTTGTGTCGTGGTCCTTTATAACCACTGGAGATGACATATTACATTGATGGGATAGTGTAGGAACTGTATTTCTGTGGTGTCTTTGCTTATTTGGTGCCGTCGGGCTAGGACAGGTGGTAATGACTAGATATTTGCTCAGTGACTGACCGAGAGCCGAGCTGTACTTGTGCTGTATGCTGCCATCTTGCCCACCTGCCACGATGCCACCCGCTCTGCTCTTACTGACGCTGATGTCCGGGGCACTGTGCGGTCTCGGACAGGCCATGTCCCGGGAGGAGAGGCACAGGTTGAGGTGAGCTGACAGAAACATACAGCACTGTTGGAAAATAGTGTGAGGAAAGAGAAATCATTTTCTCTCCTGAAAAGATGTTACACGTGTTGACTGGTGTGTGTGTCTTCTGTCTCTTCACCGAAGGAACCAAGTGGTTGAGATGTTTGACCATGCATATCAGAATTACATGGTGAGTTCTTCAAAGGAAAGGAAGACGCTTTATTAAAGCCCACACGATTTATGTATAAGTTTGCTGGTATGAAAACATACATTTATTTATTAAAACTTAAAACTATTTGTTTTTATAAACAATGCAGAAAAGGCGTGCATTTATATTTTCATTTTACGTAAAAATTGATTCTATATAGTTCTACATATTTTCTTGTATTTGTGTTTTTATTTTAATTATAGTTATTTATAATAAATCTTATGGTCAAACTGTATCAATATCAAGCCTCAATTACATTTCTTTGTCATAAGTGTTTGATAACGACATCTTGGGAATCATTACCAATTGTCTTAAAATATATATATAAATCTGCTGATATATAGGTATATCAGGTACCCAAATATGGGTACCGGGCTCCTAAAACCCATATCAGTAGGGCTATAAACTTTCCAGCTTCTTAGGTGACTATTTTAAAAAATAAAGACAAATTGCTAATGTTTTGGTGCATGGTTTTTTTTTTTTGACAGTCACCATAAATATTTCATGTGACTTCTTTCATGAAACTTTTTTCATGTTAGGATAATTCCTGTCCTATTTCAGGATTACTGAGGTCTAATCAGAATGAGCTGGCCACCTGATAGAAACCAAGATGAAGTCAAGGTCATGCTGTTAAAAGTTTGTTTGTGTTTCCCAGGACCATGCATACCCAGCAGATGAGCTGATGCCTCTAACATGCAGAGGAAGAGTACGTGGGCTTGAACCCAGTCGAGGTGACGTAGACGACGCTCTGGGAAAGTGAGTCCCACACGGCCTTTGTTCCCAATGTATTGACTGAGTAATGACGGTGTGGGTTAAAGCCACACACATCACCACACCTGCTCTATCTCTTTTCTCTCACTCACGTCAGAGGGGGAAGGTGGAGCCAAATTGTTATTTATTTTATAAATTGTATCTTACTTATACATGCTGAACAACCTTCATTGTGTTGAATATTATTTATTTTTTCCCCTGGCTTTAGCAGTCTTGGTAAAAAGTTATTCTCTCTCTCTCTGCTAGGTTCTCTCTGACCCTCATAGATACTCTGGATACTCTGATGGTGAGTATCAGTGTGGAGTATTTTTGTGTTTTAGGTAATTTCTTGACTGCATGTGAATCCGTAGAGTTTATAATGAGACAGTATGTACGCTATATAGAAACATCATCTCATATTTTTGTTATATTTTGCCTGTGTGACTCTTTAATACTGTAGAATTTAGAGAGAAATGTCAGTGTGACGAGTTAAAAATTAACAACGTTAAATATTAGTATTTTTCTGAACAGAATCCAATGTTCTTTATTCCACTTTTAGACCGTGGCATGGTCTACTGTATAATTGGGCCTAATTTTCATAATCATGTACCGTTTCTCATTGTCAGCTTTTGAATAAGACGACAGAGTTTGAGGCTGCGGTGAGGAGAGTCCTGTCAGATGTGAGGCTGGATAATGACATTGTTGTCTCGGTCTTTGAAACCAACATTCGGGTCCTCGGGTAAGATTGGACCGGTCTGTCGACACATAATGACTGTGAAGAAATACGTCTCTGATGTACTGTTTCTATTTCATTCTTCACTAAACAGAATAGCCGAAGTTTAAAATACATAAAAGACAGAAGCAACAGGGGATTGCGTCCTACTAACACTGGCCTGTGATTGATGTGTGTGTTCAGTGGTCTATTAGGAGGGCACTCCATGGCTGTGATGCTGAAGGAGGGAGGTCAGCACATGCAGTGGTACCAGGATGAGCTCCTGCACATGGCCAAAGACCTGGGTCTGCGACTGCTGCCAGCCTTCAACACCAGCAGTGGCCTGCCTTACCCCCGGGTGAGACAGATCCCACAGACAGAATATACATTCTGCAATTAAGCTTGTTAATGCCAGAAATAAACCTAAAACACACATTACACGTTCTATAATGGTTTTTTTTAGCATGAATATCATCCATTAGTGCAGCGAAGGCTCTTCACGCTGTATGCCAATACATTTAGTTTAGTTTATGGGATAATATTGCAGGAAAACTTTGGCTCTGATTGTAAGACAACACCTGCTCCTCTCCCTGAAATGATTAAACCTGTGAAGCTTTAGCAATTACTGAGTAAGAAGAGTCAAGGAAGACTAATCATTCATTTCTGGACAAGTCAGTAATGTAGAAAAAGTAGAAGCAACATTTTTAGTTTTAGTTTTTTTTTTAAGGTCTTCATTAAACATATCTGATCATATATGTTTTATAAAAACATTGAGTTATTGCTCACACTTTGATGGGTTGTAATGCGACATGTTGACGTCTTCATTTAGCTCGCTGCATCGTTTCCGATCATGGCTGCATATTTCCATTTTCTGCTTCGCTGCTCTGCACGCAGCTGTCACGGCCTTCAGCCGCAGACATTTTCACGGCTGACTAGTTTTCTCTTGCAAATGTGTGTCTCTAAAGTCAGAATTTTTTTTACATGTTTTTTTTTTTCTTTTCTTGCTGCCTGACAGGTGAATTTGAAATATGGAGTCAGGGGTCCCGAGACGAGAACGGGCACAGAAACAGACACTTGTACAGCGTGTGCAGGAACCATCATCCTGGAGTTTGCTGCCTTAAGTCGCTTCACTGGGGATCCTGTGTTTGAGGTATCATAATCTCATCAGATTTCTTGGGGTTACTCTGATATGAGGAACCCAGTGGACCTATCAACACTCATAATGTTGGTTAACCACATTGATAAACAATTGAAACAATATAGACAAGTGTACAAAATGTCACAGAAGCAGTGGAAATAGTTATTGGCATAAAATAATCTCTTTGACTGAAACGAGTTCCCTCTTTTGACATTGACAAGCTATTTAAAAGCAGAACAGTTATAATAAAATCCTCCTCGACTTGAGGAAGAACTGATTAGAAGTTGGTGGTCAAAGATCAAGGCCGCTGTGACCCATAAAACACATTGTTGGCCATAACTCAATAATGTTTATGCTGTCTTGTCGAGATATCACACAAATGTCTAATGTGATTAAATTACGATATTTTATATCCACAAATTCAAATGTCAACCTCATAATGTTCTGCAAATACACTCTGTCCCTTATTCAATTTGTTTTTGTAGTCTTCACTACATGTAACTTGAGTCTGGACAGATAAGGGCGTAACTGCCGCTTGATTGAGCCGGTAATTCTAGTCTTTTCTTTTTTTTCTTTTGGTTTATGTAACCGACCTGTTGTTTGACAACAGTATCTGCCATGTATCTCATGAACAGTATTCACAGTTCTCTCCTCTTGTTTTACTTTTCACATATTTAAACAGCTCGTATTATCATATTGAGTTGATGGATCAGATGTAGCTTGTCAATCATTTTGGACAGGTTCCATAGCAACAGCATTCAAGCACTAGTTAGCCCACTGATAATACAGCTATGTTTCTACTGGTGCTCATTCACTTCTCTTCAAAACAAACAGTATTTTGTTAATTCCTTCTTTTGAATTACAGACATGAAACTGCTCCATGTCACCATTTCTTTCTCCACTTCTATATTTATTTCTTTGAATAAATGCTTTATCGTCTTTATACCCAGACGATCTCCAGGAATCACTGGCTGAAGAAGCCTCAAAACTTTTCTTGTCATCATCCATGTTTTCTCAGCCAAATGGAATCCAAACAGCAATATTCAGATTTACACATTTGAAGGGGCAGTAAGCGAATCGAAAGCAATACACGTTTTGTAAAAATCAGCAACTATTTCCTCACCGTCTGATAGCTGTTGGTTTTGTGTGTGCGCCGAAAAAGAATCCAGGTTTTTTTCGGCTCGCACAGCCCTGGCTCTGTAAATCGAAAAAAAACAAAAAAATGGTGCAGACCGCACCTTACAACACTGCGAGTGCAGTTTGTAAACATCACTCGTGGACACCTTAAGAGACCTGCCAGCGGGTGGGGCTGCAGTTTTGGCATAGTGGTTTGCGCGTCGGCCTCCCATACTGAGGTCCCAGGTTCGTGGCCCGGCCAGAGCAGTAAAATCACAACAACAACAACAACAACAAAGAGAGACACAAGCTCTCTCCAAAGACATGTCAAAATGACAATATTTTCCCCCCGTGTTAACATATTATAACCTGGGACTGGTACATTTCCTGGCATCAGTAGAATGCTGAACAGGCAAACATTCAATCACCATAATCAGTCTAACAGTGGATAGCTACTGCAGATCGATCTTTACTTTTTTAGGTCAATAATGCCCCCCCCCCTCTCTCTCTCTCTCCCCCTCTCACACACACAAACACACACACACACACACACACACACACACAGGCCCATGCACGGAGAGCCTTGGACTTTCTGTGGGAGAAGAGACAGAGGAACAGCAATCTGGTGGGAACCACCATCAACATTCACTCTGGAGAGTGGGTCCGAAGAGGTGAGAGAAGGGGGGACTGAAAGAGGGAGGTAGGATGACATAAATGAGTGACAGGCTGGTGGAGGGTGTGAAAGAAGATTAGGGGTGAGACAGGGATGAAGAGTGGAGAGGCTGTGGCAGTTATGGATTGATGAGGAGACAAGATTGTGGAAAAGAGAAAATTCAGTTTACTGCCACGAGTCTATTCTCTGTTAGGGATGAGTCAGATGCACAAAGAGGGAGAAGATAAAAACAGAACATTTGTTGCTCCCCTGATTTCTCTTGTCTAATGATGTTATGTATGATTGTGTGTCTCCAGACAGTGGAGTCGGAGCGGGAATTGACTCATACTATGAATACCTACTAAAGGCCTACATCCTCTTGGGGGATGACCTGTTTCTGCAGCGGTTCAATATCGTGAGGACACACACACACACGCACACACACACACACACACACACACACACACACACACACACACACACACACACACACACACACACACACACGGGCACGCACACACGGGCACGCACACACATTTGCCAGAGTAATTTGATGCCTCTTTGCATAATGGCATATTGTCACAGGAACATTTTCCATTTGTCCATTACAGGATTTTGTGTTGTCCTACAGCTCACAAGTTGGAACACAAGTGTCCATATTTCAGCCATTCACAGGTTCATAATTGTCGACTACAATGGGTTTACATGCTGCTCTGATATTCAGAATAGACATTATTGTTCTCATAGTGTGATATTCAGAATACACATTATTGTTCTCATACTGTACATACAAGCTTCTTTTCACCCTCGCTCTGTTTTAGCTCTTGGCCCGCCTGCTCTGGGCAGGGATGTTATTTGGTGATGTAGATGCTTCACACACAAAAAGATCAGGAATGCAAACAACAAACATTTTCTATGGGTCAGGTCACAAAAAGCATCATATTGGCAGTTTAAAATATTGCTTTAATTTTTTTTCACACTTTAAACATTTTCTCAACCTGTTCAATCCTTTGATTTGTTTAATTTAGCACTATGCCTCCATAATGAAGTACATCAGCCAGCCTCCCCTGCTCCTGGACGTCCACATTCACAAACCTTTGCTTCCTGCTCGCACCTGGATGGACTCTCTGCTGGCTTTCTTCCCTGGACTGCAGGTAGAGGCCGGATCATGTTATTTAAGGTTTTTAAGGTCTGTCTCTGTGTCCATTTCACACTTAACATTACATATTGTGCATGTCTCAGGTGTTGAAAGGAGATATCCGTCCTGCTATCGAGACCCATGAGATGTTGTACCAAGTTACCAAGAAACACAACTTCCTCCCAGAGGTAATCTGACTCCGCAATAATGACTGGGGCTTAAAACGGGTTCAAAGTGAACCAACCCTCATTTCACGCGACATTGCTGCATTTTACCTTGGTCTGTCTGTTCTAATTACAACGCTTGGGAAGTGTGCCCTGACCCCTTCGCCCTTCTCCGTCTGTCCCCAGGCCTTCACTACTGATTTCAGGGTACACTGGGCCCAACATCCCCTGAGGCCTGAGTTTGCAGAGAGCACCTATTTCCTTTACAAGGTAATTTATCACGGAAGCTTGACATACTGCAGGCATTCTCTTTTCTCTGCCACAGTCCAGAGGTAAACGTGACGTCTTTTGCCATATACCGATTTATGTTAAATGTTTGTCAACTTGCTGTTTGACCTCAAGTGTCTTTGACTTAAATCTCAAGGTGCATCAGGACTCTCCATTTCTCTAGCAAACACACCACAGACGAGTGTTCATAATAATCACATAATAATATTTAACCTTTGACATTTTAGTGTATGATTAACATTTTAATCATTTGTCGTAGGAATAGAAGTCAAGTCTTGTGCCTGACAAGATTTCACTGGAGCCTTCTTCTTCATAGTTGTTGTCATGTCCTCTGTTATGACCACACTTTTGTCCTCTGGTTCTCCAAGGCAACCGGAGACCCTTACTACCTGGAGGCCGGTCGCACCATCCTGGACAACCTCAATCGCTTTGCCCGTGTTCCCTGCGGCTTCGCTGCAATGAAGGACGTCCGCACTGGGAGCCATGAGGACCGGTGAGAACATAAAGAGTCGGATGATTTGTTAGGAAGATGGATGACTGTACAATCAGATTTACATACCATTGAGATACAGTAATATGTAAAGGCTTTAAGGAAATACAAAAAGTGACAGTTGGATAGATTAAATGTTATGTAATGATCATTGGATACAAAACGATAAACCAGGACAATTGTTGGATTATCTTTGTGCCTGACACTAACTAATACTGAATTTCTGTGGCTGGTATTTGATATTTGAGGATTTAAAATCTTAGTACAAAATAGTAATCTCTTTTAACAAACTTAAGATAAAGTTGTTCTCTTTAATTTGGTTATTTCAAGGGTTATGTAGTGAAGCCCGACATTTTTACAGTTCAAAACAACTATATTTGTTAATATTACATTACATAATATAAGGCAAATTTATGTTTATAGGACATTATCATACACAGATCATTCAATGTGCTCTACAGAAATAAAAAAAACATGAAAGTAGCATGAGCAAAACATTACGAATGGGAAAACATTAAACATTTACAAAGAGTATAGAAGCACTGATCAAAAAACAGTTAACGTGTAATTCAAGTGCAGAATTAAGTGAAGTAAAGTCATCGGAAAATAGAAAAGTTTTTTCACTTCCTTTTGAAGCATGGTTATGGTTACACAGTACCTCTCCTCCTTTTCTCAGAATGGACTCGTTCTTCCTCGCTGAGATGTTCAAATACCTGTTCCTGTTGTTTGCTGACGCGGAGGACATTCCGTTTGACGTGGAGGACTATGTCTTCACAACCGAGGCCCACCTGCTTCCTCTGTCCCTGTCCGCAGCCCCGCACTCTCCCTTAGTCTCCTCAAATAGAACGGTAATCGACATGATGCAGTTATAATTACAAACTGGAAAAGTGATTTATCAATTGTGCTTTAACAAAACCTGCCAAACATTCATTCTTCAGTCCGAGGAGGAGCTGGACGACTCTAACTTTGATTGGACCTGTCCTAACACCCGTCTCCTGTTTCCTGACCCCGCCTACCCTCGTAACTTGAGAGACCCAATCCGCAGTGCTGTGGACAAGAGCTGCCCTCGTCCGGCTCCTTACCGGTATCTATATAAATACATACTTTACCAGGTCATATGCCTGCACTGATTATCCGTTTTTTCCTAACTACTGTCTCTTCCACCTTTTCTAACTTCTTGCTCTTCTTCCCCCTTCACCCTCCTGTCAGGGAGCCTGGTATGGGTCGTCCTCCCTTGAGGGCTCAGGACTTCATGGCAAACAACCCTGAACACCTGGAGCTGCTGAGGAGGATGGGAGTCAGTCTCATCCACCTGAAAGATGGCAGGGTGCAGCTGGTCCAACACGCCACACAGGTATAATGATTTAGGAGAGGAGAAACTACCTTTTGACAATGTGAAGATTCAGTTATTCTTCAAAGAGCAGTATTAAGTCATATTATTCACTGCATTATGAATTGTGCATTGATGTCATTTATGTCAGTAGAGGCTTCTGTGCATCTGTATTATCATTTAGTTATGAAACTGCAAGAAAATGTTGTGATTCTGTTGCCGTTACATTAAGAGACCCATCCCAACCTTCAAATCTATGGTATTCTCTCCATGCCGACTCTTCTCCCCCAATCTTTTGCACCCACACCTAGGCGGTGAGTGCAGTAGCGGCAGAGGACGGCGTGCGCTTCATGCAGGAGATGATGGAGCTGTCCAGCCAGCAGCAGAAAGAGCAGCTGCCTCCCCGAGCCATTCAGATTGTCTCACATCCGTTCTTAGGCAGGGTTGTCCTGACCGCTGGCCCAGCACAGTTTGGCACAGACCTGTCCAAAAGTTCCACTGGGGTGAGTGGGTTTTCTAGCTTCGCCAAGCTGCAAGGTTTCAAAGGGGCACTTGCGCTCCTGTTAGTTTTTCCTAAGAGAGCCACTCACTTTTCCTCTGTGCTTTTGAGAGGGAGCTCCCTCTGTCAGGCAATTTTTCCTAATTCAAAACAGAAGAAAAGATGAGTTTTCAGTTTCAGCAGTAATGAGAACATCTGTGATTCAACTGCCGCTCTGTGAAACCACATAATATCAACATCTGCTACTTCATTCTTTGCCTCTTTCCTCCTGCGTACAGGTACGAGGCTTTGTGACTGTGGCTGAACCCTACAGTGGCTGCACGGAGATCACCAACGCTGAGTACGTCCAGGGCCACATCGCTCTTCTCCAGAGGGGTCAGTGCATGTTTGCAGAGAAGGCCCGACACATCCAGAAGGCCGGCGCCATCGGAGGCATAGTCATCGGTGAGTGCGACCAGCTGACAACACAAGATGGAAGATGACTACGTTGTGACTAGATTAGCGCTCTATAAACGGATTATCTTGATGACAGTCTGTCGAATGGGGTTCTGCACATCGCATGGTGACTGAATAATAAGGCAGGGCTTGTTTCTCAAAAAGTTGCAGATGCACTAATAAAAGATTATAGAATTGACAGTAAATTGTCAATTAATCTCCTTTGATATTGTTAAATGATTGTCTACCTCGAAAAATGGTCCCAAAACTAAAAGCTGTTGAATTTACAAAAATGCAAAAGAGTGAAAAAACAAGAAATTATTTCAGTTCAGTTTAGTTTTTTTGCCTTGTGAAAGAAGTTCAGTGATGAACGGATTACCCATGTCATTGTCAGTTAATTGACTATCTTTCACACATCCTTCATTCTCCTACCTTTCCTTCTCTGTTTCTTCTCCCAGACGACAACGAGGGCAGCAGCAGTGACACGGCTCCCCTGTTTCAGATGGCTGGGGACGGCCGCAACACGGAGGACGTCACCTTGCCTGTGCTCTTCCTCTTCCACAAGGAGGGCAACATCCTGTTGGAGGCGCTGAAGGAGTACAGGGAGGTGGAAGTGCTGCTAAGCGACAAAGCCAGAGACAGAGGTGTGACATTGCTCCCTCTCATGCCTCCCCACTGGTTTCAAGCTCTTGTGTTTGTTCCACTCATCTCTCTAGATAAGACTGATCACATCGGTGCACTAATAACTCTCGACTGACTGATCCCCATTATGCGGTTTGCCTTTATAAATTAAAGATGAGGTGCAGGCATTATGCGAAGTCTCACAGATCGTGACTCATTCTGGAGCCACCCACCAGCTGTGGGTTTAATTGTGCATGGTGGAGATTTACACCCTTATCAATATTACACCCTCATTCTTTTTTCTTCCTTCTCCTCGTTTGCCAAATCCCTCTTTTCCCTGTGGTGAACTGTAACTCTACCTTTCCTCTCCTCTCTTTCTTGGTTTCTCTTCTTTTGTCATAACCCTCTCCACTTTGGAAAAGCAGCAGCCATATTCAAAGGTAAACCTGTTCCTGGCAGCCTGATTGAGGGCAGTAAGTACTCTCTTCTTCTCCTTCGTCCATTAGGCACATTTTGGATGTGTTCCTTTCCTTTGACTTTATCTCTTTTTTCCCTCCTTACATTCATTTCTCCCCTTCTCCTCTTCCTCACTCAGCTCTTTTTCTACAGGATTCTGTTTGTGTTTGATAGAGAAGCTTAGTGCAGACAGTGTTTTGTCATTTGTTATCCCCCTCAGTGTTTAGGACATGACAGGTCTTTGTCATTTTCCAAACAGGAGCGAGGCTAGACAGTGCATCACTAGATTTCCACCGTTTAATACCTCATACTTTTGTTTTTGGTCGGCTTGTCTTGATTTTCTCTGCATTTACTTTCAAATAATAAGCTGTGCTGTCAAGACTGTAAAATGGCAAACATTTCAGAACTAAGGTTAAGAAGTGAGAGACTATTATTTTAAGTAACAAATCAGAGCACCATGCAGCAGAATAGATGCTTACTGAAAAACACACGTGATCACAAATCCTGTGATTTAAGGGTCACCGTGGGCACTGTTACCCCATAATGATCAGATGGCGTGTGTATATATGTACCTGAATTATGCAAGCCTTGAAGTAACAGTCATTGTCCGTGGCCACTGGGTGTATTCCCTCGACTGTATCATAAAAATCACACATCGTTCCTTAACACATTTAGATTCTGCGGTGAGACGTTTTTTGTTTGTTTTATTACAAACTATAACAGATCAAATTGACTTTTTTTTAACCACATATCTTTCGAAATTCACAGAACAACCTCTTGCAAAATTCCTTTTTTCCCCCGTTGACTCTGTTTGGTTGTGCTATGTGAGAGAGGCTCTATCCTGCGGGAAACATGACTCACCATCAGCATCATGCTGTTATGGCTGACAGCCTCTCGATGAAAACGGTTCTATTTTTGACTGAGAATGGCAACCAGGCATGTTGTATAGATTACTGACTGCAGAGGAGGAAAAGAGCTCTCTGTGTGCGTGTGTGTGTGCGCTTGTGTGCGTGCGTGCGTCCTGGCACGTCATCTTGTGTAGAGCCGTTCAGTCTCACACCCCTGCTTCCTTTTCAGGTGTTAATGTGCAAGAAGCGGAGGAGGACTGCTTAACGGAGGCAACAACTCCCACCTCATTCGAACCTACCAGCCAATCGCAAACAAGCATGGTGGAGCTGGACGAATCCGTTTCACAGGAGGTTGCTCCGTCACAAGAAACTAGTCACGTCGAGGAAGTAAGTCCACCGGAAGTGGAGGCCGCTCCTGCAGAGGTGGAGGTCGATGTCCCTCCGCCCGAAGAGGAGAGAGACTCTGACAGGAGAGAGGAGTCTGAGGGCGACACAGACTCAAGCAGCCAGTCAGTGGATGAACTGTTGGCTGATTGGCGGGAAGACTTGGAGGCTTTCCAGCAGATGGAGAAGGATGAGCTCTGACAGTCGTCGGGGCGTGTAGCACCCTGGGACTGTGGTAAGATCCTACCATGGTAGCGTCACACCAGCCTCAATCTGTTGAACTCAAATGAAAGTGGGGAGAGGTCTTTCATGACAGTTTCTCCTCTTGTTCTCTGTGGATGGTACCACGTGCCAAGGTCACCCACTTACTGTATGTCCGGACCATAACAAAGATCTTTTATCCTGGTAGATGATGGATGAGTGACCAAGCTTCTTACCTCACTTTCTCATGCACTTTCTGTTAATCTGTCATAACAAAACCTAACGGATCAGACTGTGTAACAGTGTCCAAATTAATTCTCACATTGATGTTCTCTATGCATTTCTTACTCCCTGTTGCTCAAACAAATGCTGGTGCAACAACTTCATTCTGACTAATTCATCCATCGACCAATTTTATTGAAACAGGATTATTAATCGTGATGATACTGTCACTGTCCTTGTGGTCTTGGGCCAGTTAAAGACTTGATTCATGTGGGGATCTGTGGCATCAAAATGAGCTGCAGGATTATTATTATTATTTTATGGCTGTATGTTTAGACAAACTCAACACCAAATCACTCTCTGTTGAGGAATATGAAGTCATCTGTCAGTGTAAATATGTATTCGTCCAACGCGTGTCGACTGAAACCATGTAGTGCTGTTCGCTCAGGTTCTGGTTCTCCTCAACCCACAAACTCTGGACCACATCGGGTGGAGCAGACACACCCTCAGCAGCATGGTGGGATGGATGACTCACCCACAGGCCGCCACGGGGGGGCGCTATATGATCTGTGTCATGCTGTACCTGCTGGCTCACTGGAAGGAGCAGAAAATAAGCCAATAAATAAACATGATGAATTTGAATAAAAATTCTCGAGTGAACTGGGGAAGACTGACCTGATTCTTTGAGCCCATGCACTTTAAACACTTTGGTTAAGATGATGCAGTTTAAGAGAAACGTAGTATTTTGCTGTATTAGGATGATGGCTTATTCTCTGTTGACAATACAGAATATTAAGCAAATATCCTGTCTGTGGAATTCCAGAGGAGGTGGTAAAAATCAATGAGTGTAAGGTGATGATTTATTTTGAGTTCTTTTCCAACACAGACTAAGACACCCACAAAAAAACAGGTGAGTCAATTGACTCAGATCTTCTATTGGAAAAATCTCAGTGAGTCTCACAGCCAAAATGATAAAAGCTGGTGGAAGAAAAGACTCGTATCTTTTAATTAAGTAAAAAAAAAAGAGCAAAGATTGAATTCCTGAATGAATTTATTTGTTACTGAATGTTTTTTTCTTTCTTACTGAATTAAAGGTAGAAAATACCAACGGCAAAATGTACCTCAGATGTCAAAAGTTAAAGTATTTGTTGGTCATGTGGCGTTATTATTGTTCTTAAATTGTGTTATGTGATATATATATATATATATATATATATATATATATATATATATATATATATATATATATATATATATATATATATATATATATATATATATATATATATATAATATGTTTAGTGTATAAAATATCAATACCATTTTGAAATTTTAAAAAACACTTAGATACTCAAATGTAAGGAAGTAGAAATATAAAATAGCACTTCAATTACATATTGTATAGCAGTTGAGTGAGCGTACTTGGAAACTTTACTGGATTGACGTAATTATATTTACGAAAGTAATATCATTTTGTCGTTGTTTTTTTTATTTTTATGGATGCATCTTCCTCTCCGCTGTAAATCCTAGAAGTCGCAGCTGGCTCCTTCCCTCTGGCCGCTGATTGGTGGGACGCTCGCGCCAGGGCAAGATGGCTGCGCGGCTGCGCGCAGTAGTGGCGGCGTCCTCCCGCTGAAGTGACGCAAGCCGCGGTTTCTACGTTCACTCCTCCAGGCTCGAGCTCCTCTCCACAGCGCAGATCCCGCCCGCCCGACACACAGCCGGAAGACCGACCGGCGGTGCCCCCCCCCCCCCCCTCCCTCCCCCCCACCGGTGGACCGAGCGGAACCGGTTCATCTGAGTGAGTACCAGCTGCTTGTTAATCGCCTCCCGGAGGTGTCATTGCTCCCATCCGAGGGGGAAAGAACCAACGCTCCTGCTCGTGGTTCCAGTGTCTCTCTCTCTCTGTCTCTCTCTGTCTTTCTGTGTTTCGCTCCTGTCTTTTGTTGTTGTTTCCTTCCTGCACCGTGACCGCCCGGCCCCGGCGCCCCGCTCCCTGCACACCGGACTCCGCGGCGCTCCGTGTTGCGGCGTTTCTCTCATCGTTTCCCCAGAGAAGCACAAGAGGGCTCGGGAGAAGAGCAAGATGTGTCCGTGTGTCGGTGTGTGACCGCGCTCGGCTCGGCTCCGCTCAAACACTCGCCACATCCTGGTTGGCGGAGGCAGCCCGTCCCGCCGCTCCCTCGGTGTCCGGCGTTCGCGAGGCCGTCTGGTTTTTTGGAGTAACGCGCAACGGAAGGAAAAGGGGACCTGGGCTGTGACAGAAGTTACAGGCCGTTGACCTTTTTGTGGAAATGAAACTACACACGCGCACTTGGAGACCGTTCGCAGTCCCTCTCTGCCCACAACTCTGCCTCCCCCTGTGGGAAACAAAGCGCCCAGTGTCTCCCCGGAGCGCAGCTGGACACAGCTGCTGAGCCCCGAGCTGCAGCTCCAGCCCCAGGACGGGACGGAGCTCTGTGGCCGGACCAGGGGTCTGCTGCTGCTGCTGCTGCTGCTGCACAACCGGTGTGTGTGTGTGTGTGTGTGAGAGTGTGTGTGTGTCCACAGCTTCTCCAGTCTGATGGGGAAAGCTCTTGCCTTCTGTTGAACACACACGCACACACACACACACACACACACACACACACACACACACACACACAACCAGCCAGCTTTTTTGGGGTGGGGGGCACTTGAGAACTGCTGATTGTCTTAGTTGCTCTTTACTGCTGTTGTAACGTGTCTGCCTCTGAGGGAGGACAGATGCTGCTGCTGCTGCTGCTGGATAACATTAGGGAAAATCACTGCAGCCACAATCAGATGTGATTCACAGGCTCATTTGCAGCTCATTAGTTAAAACTTCGCCCTAGTCCATGTTAAATTGTGTGCTCAGACACTGTCACACATGCTACCTCTCCAAACGATGCCGCCCTGGCTGTTGTGTTTGAAATGGGCCATATGGCCACCAGCTTCAGTGGGTTTCCTCGTGTGATCAACACCAGACCATTACATCCATTTGGCGGCTTTACAGCAGCCTGGTGTGAAAGTAGGTTGGTGTTTCCAGTATTACGGTGCATGACATGCTGTCAACAGCAGCTTCCGTCAGGGCTTATGTAGGTTATATACACACTCGCAGCAATCCTGTCAGTGGATGCTGCAAGTGTCCCTCCCTGCTTGATTGATCTGTCTGTCTTCATCTATCTGCCTCCATCTGCCTCACTCTCCCACCCTACCTCACTCGCTTATAGTGTGTGTGTGTGTGTGTGTGTGTGTGTGTGTGTGTGTGTGTGTGTGTGTGTGTGTGTGTGTGTGTGTGTGTGTGTGTGTGTGTGTGTGTGTGTGTGTGTGTGTGTGTGTGTGTGTGTGTGTGTGTGTGTGTGTGTGTGTGTGTGTGTGTGTGTGTGTGTGTGTGTGTGTGTGTGTGTGTGTGTGCGTGCGTGCGTGCGTGCGTGCGTGCGTGCGTGCGTGCGTGCGTGCGTGCGTGCGTGCGTGCGTGCGTGCGTGCGTGCGTGCGTGCGTGCGCGCGCGTGTGCGCGCGCACGCTGAAGAGTCGCTGCTCACATATGGCTCTTGGTTCCGGTTGCCAGCAGACGAGACTGAATTGCCAGTCTCACTCCTCCTCCTCGTTCCCTTCCGTTCCTTTCCGTCTCCTACTCCGAGGCGGAGGGTCTATTCTTAGTCCTCCTCCCTCTTCCTCTTCCCCTCGATCATCATCATCGCCGTCTTCTCCCCGGCCTGTCCACCTGTGGCCTCTCCACCTTGAGCTGATTAGCAGCAGCTCAGGTGACCGTCTGGGCCCCCGTTTGGGTCGTGATGCAACACCTGTGATGTCACCGTGTGAGGAGGTGGTGGAGGGTTTCCATGGTTACCATGGATGTCTTGTCTGTCTTGTGTGCGTGGGCGTGGGGGGGGGGGGGGTTCCCGTGGCGGCCTCTTAACGTCCAGTGTGTGTTTTCTGTGCGTTGCTGCGTGTTCCCTCTGTAGCAGTGCTGAGCGCTGTCAGGTGTGATGCAGTGCAGAAAGCACAAAGCCAGCACAACTCGATCCCTCTGGGTTCTGTGTGTCTGTCAGTTTGACGGAGGGGCTCGCTGGCCGATCGGTTGGCCTGCCACACTGAATAATCAGGCAAATGTTGCAGCATGAAGCCTGAAAACCTGCACGTGTGTCGTATTGATATGCGTTGTTGGTTTCGGTTGTGCACATTTCCATATGTGTTTTTGTTTGCACTGGATCAGTGTATCATGTCGGCTGTTTCTTTCTTCTGACTGCTGCTCACCTTCTGAGTCAGCAGGGGTTGACTGCACGCTTTGTGTGCCTGTGTGTCTGTCACACGATACAGCAGAGTCTCAGACTGAGTCTCAGACTGTGTCCCCGACTGTGTTCACAGTGCAGTTTGTGTTCAGGGTCCAGTTTGGATGGAGCATGGACACGGACTCCAGTACTGATTTGGCTTGCCATTTTATTTTTTATTTTCTTATCTTATCTCCTATTCTCGCTTCTGTGCTGACTCTGAAGTGCTGTCTGAATCGTTGCATAGTTTTTTCTCATCAGAAAGAAGGCATCTGTTTCCCATCTCGACGATAGATAACATGGTTTCTGACAGGATCTCTGCAGGCCCATTCCTTCAGCGCCGACCTCTCAATGAAATGCACAAGCATTTGATGTAAACACAGGTTATGATGAGAAAAGAAATATAGCTGATTTCTGCTGCAGATTATTACACTATATGAAATTTTGATGTAGTATGTTATTTATAACATATGTTTATGCTGTAGACTGTTCAAGGTTGATACGGTCTTTTACTCGCCATTAAAACATGACGTGTTTCAGCAGGAGTGAAACTAGCAGAACTTTGATGTTGGTCAGTTCCTCATTATGAATAGAAAAAATGTAATAATAATGATATGGATTTCAAAAATCAAACACTCTTACCCTCCAGGACCGGACAATAGTTAAGTGTCATTATTTGTTGACTTTCAGGGGGATCCTATTGTGATGAAAGGATTGTAAGATTTTTAATAGGACTAGAAATGTGCATTTACTTTTAATAGAAAATGCACATTTCAAAGTCTAAGGTGACATCTTCAAATATCTTGTCTTATTTGACCAACAATCCAAAATCTAATGATAATGTTTATCATTACATTTGAGAGGCTAGAACCAGTGAATTTGTGGCATTTTTACTTTTTACTCAAAATAGTTTCAGCTTGAATGAAAATCAATTTGTTTTAGTCCCAACCCTAAACTTAAATTTTAGACGATGGACTCAGCTGTTGTTTGGCAACATTTGCTTGAAAAATTACTAAAATAATCATTTGAAAGTTCAATAATTTTCTTTGGTCAATTCAAGCTTTAGTTGACAGAAACAAATTCAGATTTACTTTTACACATATGAAGAGATTGGCCTCATGTTGGTCACATGGCTTAGACCTCCTCTGTTTCCATCACAACAAATATGCTTATAAAAGCGTGCTTTTATGAATGAAAACACAAATCTTAAGTGTAAAAAAAAAAGGCTGAGTCGCTTTGTCATAGAACAACTGCTGTGTTTATTTCCTGAGTGTTGCTGTTGTTAAGGCTGTGAAATAAATTAAATTAATCACAAGACAAAATGTGTCAGGAGGATCCGGGTGGCTCACCACCTCGGCAAAACAATTCCCTGAGGGGAAACCCTGTTAGGTGATTTGTCACATGGTGTTACGTGGTTAATAAAGTTGAACCTTAACTCCTAGCACAAGTTCTATCAGCTGATTATGAATTTTAATAGGCTCGTGTTGTGTGTCATTAGGCTCTTGGACAGCTGATTAAAAACTGTTGAAGGCTTTACGGAGTGGAAGGTTTCCTCGCCGTAGCGTGTGCGTGTGTCGCTGTGCAACATGAAAGACGAGCGGAAAACACTGGTTTGCATCTGAAAGAAAAACACTGCGGGAATATCACAGCAGCCATGTAGAGACATGAAACACTGGCTCATCTGCAGCTCGTCCACGAGGAGCCCCAACAGGCAAACACTTCCAGTGTGTCATTCACACACACACCAGCTGCACGCTCGCCAGTTCCGCACAAATTGATCATTATTTTCTTCAGCTGCGGTAATTTCTAATGAATATTAATGATGGCATTCTTTTATTTCAGCAGGTTGGTTTTGTTTGCAATTCAGATAGATTTTTGGATGGGACAACACAAACATGTCGTGTGGCTGCTGTGTTGGCCTATAGGCCTCCCCTGGCCGCGGCCAACAAGCGCTCGCTCACACATACCAAAGTGTAATAAACGAAATCACAGATTGTAAAAATAATGACCACGAGGTTTAACATAAAGGTTTAACATCAGCAATTAACCACTTGTTTTTTTCCTGCAGCAAATCCTGAAAATCGTGTCTATCTGGCTGATCTCGAGCCCAACGGTTAGGGCACATTCCACGTGGGCGCGAACCGCCATTAGTGGCGAGTCGTCGGCTCAACTCCCAGCGTTTACCGCATGTCGTTTCCCTTTCCTGTCTTGTCTTCACTGTCCCTGTCGAATCAGATCTGTCAAAAGCACCCAACGAAATAAAAGAAAGAAATCTTCTTTCTCTATAGGCCAACGTAAGTAAGTCCAACAATACACTGTCAAATGTAAAAAGGCAAAGAAGTGTGTGTTAGAAGAGTCAAACTACAGCAGCGATCGCCTGTAGTGACTCAGCCGTAAACTCAAGTCTCCTTCAGGCTTGGTTGTGTGCTTCATGTCTGTGCAAGGTGAAGTCTCTGTATCACTTAAGCATGTGTTCACATAATTACCTACCCACCTTTTCAACTCTTTTGGATCCTGCCTTTATCCAGCAGCCACCTCAGGCTCCGACCTGCTCTCACCTCAGTCACAACTGGAAGCAGCAGAACAGGGAACCATGGGGGGGGGGGGGGGGGGGGGGGGGGGTTAAAACAGACGTGACTGCTTGGGCTTTTTCTCTTTCAGGGAATCCGTCTCACTCTTGAGGGCGGAATGGACGCCCGGCTGTTAATAGGCCTCAGAGGAGACGTTTTTATCCTGTCGCCTGGTCTGTATTAGTGGAACAATCCATTTTTGTTTGGTCTGGTTGTCCCCGCACCAAGGTGAAGCCCAGTGCAGCTCCGATTTCTATCAAACTACCGTGCAGGTCTCTGAGGTTAGACTAATGGCCAATCTGAAATGCTCTTGCTCACCACTTTCTGCTTTCACTGCTTTTGTTTTGCCCTTCTCTCAGTTTGTTGAGAGATCTGTGCACAGTCTGCAAACCTCGCCGCTTCAGCTCAACATGGCTTTTATAGACCTGGAGTAAAAACATTGGCCTCTTGCCAAAGTATATGTATGAAACAACTTTTTATGAACCCTGCTCTTGTTTTTTAGCCAGCACGTGTCTTAGCTGTGTGCAATGTGTCTCTCATTGTCCGTCAGATGGACTGGGTACGGTTTCACCCAACAGAACAGAGGGGCACCCGTACTGTACCTATACCCCCGTCCTGCAGGATCACTTATTACAAGACTGAGAGAGAGAAGAAATCACTGCTGCGCTGCTCTCATGGCAGCAGACGGTGTGAGAGAGCAGCACACCGCTCAGGAGAAACCTTTGCTGTGTGTGTGTGTGTGTGTGTGTGTGTGTGTGTGTGTGTGTGTGTGTGTGTGTGTGTGTGTGTGTGTGTGTGTGTGTGTGTGTGTGTGTGTGTGTGTGTGTGTGTGTGTGTGTGTGTGTGTGTGTGTGTGTGTGTGTGTGTGTGTGTGTGTGTGTGTGTGTGCAACGCTTCTCAGGCCTGTCAGACTGATTGAGTGCTTAAACTGGGACGAGAGGAGAGCTGCAGCATTTGCTGCGTGGCTAGAGCAAATACTGGCGCGGTGGCCAAGGAGTTACCCTGAAACCCTGCTCTGTCAAAGGCAGAGACACACTCGACACACTGCAGCACACTGCAAAGATTCTCCGACAGTGTTGTGGAGTTCCTTCACGTATGTTACAACATTTAGATTGTTGCTGTTGCCTAAGAGCAAACGTAATTATGCGTCAGGTTGTTTTTCAGAAGGAAGTATTGGCATTGGAGGGGTGGGGGATGTTATACAGTGAGATAATATCTCCGGGTCACTGATGGGCCTTTTCAGGAGACATTTCAACATGTCACAGGAGCTAAATCACAATTGAAGATGGTTTGAATTGATTTTAGCTGCTTCGGTTTCAGTGTTGTGCTGGCTCACTTGCACGGTTGCAGATCAATGAGCAGTTTGAGCATTATTCTCTCCTAAGAAGTCCTTTCTCCAAGGTATGAATGTTAGATAATGTATGATAAGGATTACGCTGTATTTTCAGGTGAATGCTTGTGTTGCTTTTCTCAGTAGTACTGAGAATGTGCATGCAGATTAAATCTTTTAATAGACTGTCTGCAATAAAATAGTATGTAGCAGCACATGGGGACATGTCAGAAAATGATCCTGACAACCCATCTATAGAGAAAACATCCAGATGGTTATATGTTTCCTTTGTGTGTCGAATTCAGAAAAATCGTGATATTAAAAATCCTCTAAATCCAATGTCACGATGAAGCAACCCTGTTCATCGAGTAGCAATTATCGTTTGCAGTGACCTCATTGTCATTGTGGTATGTATGATCTTGTCGCCCAACCTTATTAACGGTGGACTGCAGTGGTTGACTGCCCCAGTCAAAGACCACCTTCTCCAATGTGATGACATATATATTTAATGAGTGTGACTACACTTTGGGCTTACTAAACTGATCCTGGGATAGGATACTTCAGGATATGGCAGGCTCAGCACCTCAGCTAAGCATTTTTTTCTGGGGGAGACCCGGCGCTCGCTGATGAACTTGGTCACTTTGGATTAACACGGAGCAGTGCCGACCAGCAGAGCGGTCTGAGCCGTGCAGCGGCGGCGCGATTAAGCAGTGGATGGATCTCTGCTCTGTCACAGGTGGATTACGCTGGCGGGCCGAGCCAGGACGCTCCCCGAGGCGCACCATTAGCCCTTTGACAATAGATGATACACAAAGAAGGGAAATAAATAGCCTGACAAAAACACTGACTTGCTCCGAGCCTCCCTCGAGAAAGTCTCTTCTCTCACGTTTGGCTCAGCCAGTTTTTCAGGCTCTGTGGCGGCTCTCTCTCTGCCTCTGGCACAACCCTGTGTTTGAGAAACCCTCGCTCGCGCTGCACACTGCTCGGCCTGTGTGCACGATGTGTGTTTATGCAAGCATGCGCACTCCCGTCTCCCTTCGCAGTCCATTTTTTTTTTGTCCTCCTTCGACAAACTGACTTGTGAAGGAGACTTATTCACACAGCCGAGAGTAGGTCATGTCCCACCTCCAGGTATGCAGGCATGGGCAAGCCCCCGTGTTTGCCAAATCCTATTCATCTTCAGGGCTTGGGTATTTGCCATGTGTTAGCGATGCCTCCTGGCCTACTCTTGTGTTTTTTAAGAAAAGTTAGAGGTCTCGGCGCCCCTGAGGTTCATATTATTATTGTGATGTGTTTAAGATCGCTTACAGGGGGAAACATTGACCCGAGGCCTTCTGCCAAATGTGCAGTAAGTTTAGCGAGAGATGACGCGAGAGCCGCTCGCTGACATCACAGCATTATTTATATCTCTAAATTAGGCTGCTACTTGGCTTTGGCAACTATGCCCCCAGATGAATGTTGAGCATCTGGAGCTGAAGTTGCATGGTTGGTGAGGTGGCTGTGTGCCAGTTGGTATTAAGAACAACCATCCCCTTCAGACATGGGATGTTTCTCAGTTTATGGTGGCTCAGCTTGTGTGTTTTGTGTGTGTTTGACATCAGGAGGCGAAGGTAGTTGCTTGGTGTGAGGGTCTTGGCTGACTTTCCAGACTGAAACTTGTCCTTTTGACACACTTCACCGTCTGTACAGGAGTAGGCGAGCTCGGTGCAGCACAGTCCCGCTGTCCTGTGGGTTAAACAAACACCAAGCAACGCCCCACTGTGGTCTTGCATGTGGCACCGAGTGGCTCACTCTGATTCCAGATGAAGTCTCCAAAGCTTTAAGTGTATGCACTGATCTCATTGTGCAGTGAAACTCATGCAAAGTTTCTATTCTATGGTTGTGATCCTTTACTATGAAGCTGTGTCTATCCGGTGCATCTCTATGAGGAGTAGCTCAGTCAAAAAGTAATTCTACCCTCACTGACTGTTTCATCTCAAGGCATTTGAGAGAAATCAAGTCAAGATATGACTGAAGCCAGTCTGGCAGAGGTTTACGCAGCGAGATACGCAGCGAGTGAGTTTTTCACTCTACCCGGGCGGCCAGCCATCACCCGAATGTTCTGGAAATGTTCCTGTTGTTGTGAACTCGGACAATCTCCTGCTGCCTTTTTCATATGTGAATGGAAAACTGTTTGGAAAATTGGGTCTGGACATTTTCCGGAGTTCATGTCGGAAAACAGTCATATGACATTATGTCATAAAATGTCTGATTATTGTGAAACAAGCCAGTTATGACTTCTTAGATTTCCCTGTGTCCCTGTACCCGTTGCTTTATTACAGGCTGTTACATAATAAAATAAAATACATAATACACTGTTATGTATTTATAGGTGTATTTGGCTTTGTAATGGTCTGCCTACTAACATTATTCTTGTACTCCCCAAGTAATAGCTGCTTTGCATACAGATTCACACAGCCTAACATTACCCCTGCACACAACAACAGCTTTGGGACGGCGAGGCCTATTTTTAGGTCCGCTCCTACTCACAATTTGATGTTTCAATACAGGCAAATCAAAGCCCTTCAAACAGTCGCTGCCCACGTTCTGGGGACCCTTTGAATCGTAAAATCTGTCAAGGCTGCTCGGGTTTCTCAATTCAGCTCCCTCAGTGGTTTTCAGAAGGGAGTCTCTGCTTTTGCTGATCTATTCACTTCAGTACTTGGACTAATAGCCCAGAGTTAAAAGAGTTTTCACCGTTCCTCCTCTGTTGCCTCTGTCTCGATGGCTGTCTGAGCTTTTTTCTCTCCCTCTCTTCCCAACTGTGTAGTTCTCCTCTGGCTCTTGGTCTCTGCGTTGCTGTGCTTGATACTACTGACAGGTAACACGCAGCCTTGCGGCAGTGTTTCCGGGTACACACCTCATCTTCCTCAGCACAAAATCCTCATTTCTTTCGAGCTGTCAAGAGACAGATTATGCTGGATGAGATTATAAAAAAATGGAAACTAAAAATAAACATTGCCACGAGTGTCTCTTTGCGACGAAACTACATTAAGACCTTCCAGCTGTGCATGTCTGAGTGGCTTTGTGTGTGTGTGTGTGTGTGTGTGTGTGTGTGTGTGTGTGTGTGTGTGTGTGTGTGTGTGTGTGTGTGTGTGTGTGTGTGTGTGTGTGTGTGTGTGTGTGTGTGTGTGTGTGTGTGTGTGTGTGTGTGTGTGTGTGTGTGTGTGTGTGTGTGTGTGTGTGTGTTTAATCGATTAACAGCCCTCGATGGATTTTAAATACTTCCCACAAGTTTGAACACTTGTTCAAGTGAAAAGCACCAGAAGGGCGACACATACATTGTATATACCCCAATCAGGCAATGTCTTATTTTGTAATAATGCCATTTCATCATGACATCATCATGATGTGATTTGTATCGTGCGATGACTAAAGATTGGTCACTCTAAATAAGCAGTAGATCGTGTCTCCAATCTTAATTATTGGTTGCAAAAGTTAATCCATTACTTAACTGTATTATGTCATGTTCTGACTTCATAGTGATGTCATGATGATGTCTACCATCCATCCATCTATCCATTATCTTTACCACTTTTTCCTTTTTTCATGAGGGGCTTGCAGAGGATGCAGAGATGTATGACGTCATTTTCTGACCTCTTTGGTACTTTGTCATGTCACTTATCAAATGGCATCACGAGGGGGGATAATTTTCTGGTCACAATAAGGTTTTCTTTGTCACTCTAGCCATGTTGGTCCCACCAGTCACGCCTCCTGTGTGATCACCTGACTGTTCCTCACCGCTGAACATCTTCTTAGCAACATCACTCTTTTCCAAAATCTCTGGCCAAATGACCGCATTTATTAACTATAAAAACCACAACCACATAAAGTATGGTCAAAACCGTCGGGACAGTAAAGTCACCCAGACACCTAGTCCGCACGGCAACCGCTCCCTGTACACCTGCTGCTTTGTGTGGTGTCCAGAGAAATGGAGGCTGATTGGCCGCAGCCCTTAACACAGGAGTAATCGCTGACCTCCTGTCAACATCAAACGCTCGGAGGATCACTGAAGGAGGGAGGAGGGGCGGCGGCGGCGCTCTTTTGAAGCTCTGCACTTGTCTTTCTTCCTTGCCTCTTTCTATTCCACCCTTTCCTTTACCCCCATGCCTCTTCCTCTACTCCAGCTGCTCCCCCCCCTTTTTTTCTTTGTCTTTTCTCTCTCTTTAGTCTTCAGTTTTTCTGCCTCTCCAAACAGCCTCTCCGCCCTCTTCATCTGGCACTGTTCCTCCACTCACTAATGTGCCGGTGCTGCAGATTTTCATTTAGGAGATTATTGGAACATGGAGTAATCATCGACTGCCTCTATTTGTGTCTTTTCTTCTTCTAACTGGCAGCAGTCAGATGTGCTCTGTCAATGACAGCATATGACATGTGTGAGTGACACGGAGACTATCTATAGTGTCATGTGTCTGACAGTGTGTAGGATTGACTGACAGTGGCGTTCACAGCTTCGTGTCAACTGTCCAGCTGGGTGGAAAGGTTTTACGTTCCTTTTTCTATTTAAAAATGAAGTGTCAAGTTCATTTTTTTCTTACAACAGACGCTTGGTTCAAGGACACGTCAAAAGGGTTAACGTAGACCAAAACAAGGTTTCAATGCAATATGTTCACAGTTGTGGACAGTGGACTGTCAATTATTGTTTTAAAGTTGTACTTATACACATCAACATTGGATTAAATGACACATTATAATGGGAAATGAGTCACTTGTTGTAGTGATGAACCCACAGATACTTGTCTGTCTCTGCAGCTATAAGGTTTACCGAACATTTTAGCAAATATTTAAATTCATAGTAAGCGACTTTACTCATTCGTCGCTTTCAGCCGATGCAAATAATCCTCCCAGTCTGCTTGAAAAATAAACAGGCCGCCGTTTTCCCCACCGCTATATAAGGTGATAACATGTCAGAGTTAAGAGTTTACAGCTTCCTCTGTTCACACCAACTGGACATAAAATCAACTTGTAATCCCTTATGTGATGGAACTTTCCTGGATGTCATTAATAATAACAAAACAAAAAACTGTGTGTGTGTGTGTGTGTGTGTGTGTGTGTGTGTGTGTGTGTGTGTGTGTGTGTGTGTGTGTGTGTGTGTGTGTGTGTGTGTGTGTGTGTGTGTGTGTGTGTGTGTGTGTGTGTGTGTGTGTGTGTGTGTGTGTGTGTGTGTGTGTGTGTGTGTAAATACAAAATATAGTGGAATGTTCACTTACACAAGCAGAGTGACAGCAGAGATGACCCACTAACAACAGTGAAACTATATAAGAAGAAATAAGAAAGCTCTGTCTTCTGACAGATTTATAACCAATATCTGGCAACAGACCTAACATGTACACATACACGCCAACGCATACCAAAATACACAAACAACATACTAGTGCACAGTAATGTAATAACTAGTAACAATATGAAACATGAGTACAAAATAGATGTAATGAATTCCTTGCAAGAATTACAAAAAAAGGACTCAATTTTTAATCATTGCACAATACTGAAGTTATAGCACACCTGGATCATGTTCATATGTAACGAACAGCTACAGTATGCAAAGATATGTTTACAATTTTTTAATACGTTTTAATATTAGATAATAAGTTATTACTTGTAAAAATGATCAATATCTTGTGACTGTTCTGCTTCAAATCAGGTCATGTTGTTTATCTACCCGGTGGGCCGCCCTGTTCTTGTTCAACATGTGTAATGGCAGTGGTTTGGTTGGTGACGTGAGAATCCTGCCACATTTTTTTTTTTTTTTTTTACAAATGCAGTACTTCACTTACAACTGATGCATTATTTCTGTCTCTGAACAACAGTTGTGAGAGAGACACTTGTGTGAAGTGGCCGTAATGTAGCGGAATGCATTTTCCTAAACAAATGAGTGCAGCATTTAATGCCTTGCTCTGAGGTGTTTGCAGCCATAGCACTGAATAGCTGATGCGGTGGTATCTGTAAAGAACATGAATTGCAGCGTTGTTCATTGTTACTGTGTTTATCGTGAATTTGAAAGGTCTTTCTCTCTGTCCTTGGTCAGGTGAGAGTGCAATGAGGAGAGGTTTCAGAGTGTGAGGCCATGGGCTGCACCTCGGCCAAGCAGGTGTCGGCCGTGCCCAGCGATGAGGAGGGACGCGGCAAGGCCTACAGCAACGGAGACCTCTTCACGGGTCAGTTTGCACACGCACGCACGCACGCACACACACACATGCACACACACACACACACACACACACACACACACACACACACACACACACACACACACACACACACACACACACACAGACTGGGATGTCAATAAAAGATTCACAGTTCCATTTCACTCAGTTAATTGCTCAGGGTTGAACCCTTGCCCCGTCTGACCCCACAATATATTTTCTTTATTTTAGCTCATCGTTCTCCGTTTCAAACAATAACTGTCACACAAACAAAACCGCGGTCATGTTTATTGTACGGAATCGTCGCCGTTGAGAGTTTTATTTAAGAGAGAGGAAGTAGCTGGTGAGTGAGACTGATGTGTTGTAACTCTCTCACGTGTCCGTCATGTTCTTAATATTTTACTCTGTGGAACTAGAGTGATACTTAGAGCAATGGAAACTTAAAGGTGGAGGGAGTCGAGACTTGACAGAGGGAAACAAAGGAGAAATGGTGACGCACATAGCTGAGATTGTATTGTGACCAGATTGTTCACATGACGTTCTGTTTATGCGTGACATCGTCACTGTCTACGCCTGTTAGAAGATCTTGGCCTCTTGGTCTTGAACAATTTCAGCCCTTGTTTTTGAAGTACATGGAAATACAATATTTGAAAAAAAAGGAACATCACTCCTGGACTACTCACAAATCATCAAATCTACTAGCCAGGAAAAGGTGGGAACAACTGGATTAGTCACTGTGTTAGGTCACGACACAATCAATAATGAACATTTTAATATGGGATTAATTGTTTGTCATTACTGAAGCAAAAAGGACCAAATTCCAGCGTCTTCGCTATGATAATTTGCTAAATTTCTCTATTTTATTTGCTTTGAATATGATATGGTTATTGGTTGGGAAAAAAACAGTAACTTTGAAGATTTCCTTCAAATTCCGATTGCAATTTCTTCCACAATCTCCTGTCTCTGATAAGTGGCTGTAGCTCAGTATCATCCATCACTTTAAGGTTAGTGTCGACTCTTTACGTGTGGAGAGAAAGAGCCGGGCGACAAACCGTGCTGGAGCAAGACACTAAATGTGATTATAATTTTCACCGAATTGATTAACAGAAAAATGATCGACAGATTAAATTCGTAATGATCGTTAGTCGCGGCCCCAGACTGAATTATTGCCAGCAGGCTGTTGTGAGGCGAGGGACCGGAATGAAAGTGAAAGCCAGAGTGAGAGAGAGAGATGATGGGCGGTTGAGGGATTAACGGCGATTAAGAATTAGGAGCAACACTCTGGTGTAGCTGTTCACGGGCAGATGGATGTGGCAGATGACGAACCACAGGAGATCCTCTATCTCTCATTCTCTCTCTCTCCATCATCCCTCGTACCCTTCTCCCTCCCTTTTCTTCAGCCTCTTACCCTCTTTTCTGTGACCTCTCCTTCACTTGTTGCTCATTCTGGTGCCTTCTATTCTCTCTCCAACACGTTCCCCTCATCCTCCTCCCTCGCTACCCCCCCTTTCCCTCCCTGCCAGAATGAGGCAGGAGTCGAGTGGAGGGAGATGGGAGGAGTGGAGTGCTTTCCTTGAGAGAGGAAGGCGAAATGACGCGCGTTGACGTCGATTCTCTTCTCCTTTTTTCTCTTTATCTGTCTCTCCGCAACTTCCCTGTCTCATGTGGATGGCCTCTTCCCCTTCTCTGCTCAAGGCCTCCTTCTTCCCTTCCTCTTTCTCTCTATTTTGGGTCTCTGCACCCTGGCCCCCCCTCTTCCTGCCCTCGTCTCCCAGTGTTTCTCCTCTCCAGTTCTTTTCCTCTCCTCTCTTTGCACATTAGGTCAGAACGGAACGTGTCCTTTCACCTCCCCTCCCCTTTTCTCCCCTCTTCCTCCCATCCTATTCCCCAGTCTTGCCGTCATTTGGTTACATGGGAATCCAGAGTGACGCTCTATGAGTGTGTTTGCAAACGAGTGGGTGTGTGTGGAGGTGAAAGGCACAAGTGAACTGGTCTAGTGTGGATAAGAGTTATCCAAGGTCATAACCCCCTAATTACACCTCCGTTCTTCCCCCTCCTCTTTCTTCATTATCTCATTCCTCATCCACTTTTGTAATTTTTTTTCTTCTTCTTCCTTCCCTGTGACTCCTGTGTCAGTCTTTGTCACATATTGCGTAGTCATTCGTTCCCACTTAACTCGCTGCCCTTTCCAAACTCAGCTGAACTGGCTCACAACATCCGGTGTACTTTTCGCGATCGAGGCAGAAAAGATTGGTTGGTTCTGGTCAGTCAGCTCGCCTACGCACATAAACGTACCCCCAGTGGACTCTGTAAGTGTACGACCGGACATTTGTGTTCATGTATGTGTTTGTGCGTTGCATATATCAGTGTATTCATTTGGACAGTGAGCCCTCTTCTTGCTCATGCTGATCCTCCCAACAGATTGTCTGTCAGTCAAGCTGTCCTTGTGTGTATCTGCCTTTTTTTTCTCTACTGTATGTGTGTGTGTGTTGGTGTGTGTGTGTGTGTCCCAGATATTCTGGCTGCCCGCTCTGTCAGACTCAGGCCACTAACCCTAACCCCCCCCCCCCCATCACCACCACCACCACCCTTCTCTCTAGCACAATAACCGGAAAAGGCTGAGCTCCATTACACAAACACTAAAAGACGAAGAAGGAAAATAGCAACACTCTCTCCACAACAACATGCTATTGATGTCTGCAATAATCACAGTCGGAGAAGATTGGAGTGTAGATAGTCAATGTTTATAGAGCTGCGTGCATGGCACACCAACACGGATATACAAAACACAGCGGCGTGCATACTTCTCTGTTTGTTTTACCATTTGTGCTGTGCTGCTGCAGTTTGAGTCTGTCGATCTGACTGAATGTCATGTAAGTTTGCTTGTGGAACTGTGAGAGAATAGCATCAAGAGGAAAAGATACTTTGACCAAGACACCTGTAAAAGGATCAATGGTATTTTTTTCTTGTCCCAGGAAATAAAACGGGAATAATCCAAACTGATCGTTCTGTTTGTGCCTCAAAGAGACGCTGGCGGTTCCATCATGCTGATCTTTCTTTATCAGATTACTGAATGGGCACACAGTCCTGACAAATATCATCACAGACACAGTTGAAAGAAGGAGTTCAAGGGAGTTGAACAGGCATCAATGAACTTTTTGTTGAGAGAATTCCCTCAGTGTCTGAGTACAGTGTTTACCCACACACATGCATACTGCACATACTGTGAGTATATGCATACCCACTTGAGCTAGAAGTGGGGCGTGTTGCTGTGATCACAGCATATCAAGCGTACCTGTCTATGTGTACTGGCTTTATGGGACCAATATTTATCTTCATAAACCAATATTTACTGTAGGATTTATGTTCTCTGAACTGTTAAAAGTTGTCTTTGTTTTTGCCACGACAAATGTCGTGGAATAGGTATTGTCCTGAATCCCCACCACGTCCACACTGACATCTGTTGCTTATTATTGGCATAGCCAACCCTGTCCACTGGTCATCAGCACAGACACTCGGGGAGCACTTCATTAGGAACACAATGCTAATACTGATGAGAGCCTCCCTTTGCTCCAAAAACAGCCTCGGTTCTTTGTACTATCGATTCAACAGCATTCTGGAAACGTCCCTTTGACATTCCGCTCCATGTTAACTCGATCGCATCACATCATTTCTGCTGATTTGTCAGCCGCACTTTCACGGTGCAAGTCTCCCGTTCTGCCACACACTTAATGTCGCCTGTTGAATTCTGATCCGGTGACCGGGGAGTCCTTTGAAATATGGATTGGATTTATATGCTGAAGTCATTTTCGGGGAGGAATTCTTTCTTTGTGACACGCTGCATTATGGAGCTGGAAGTAGCTATTTGAAGATGGTGAATAGTGGCCATAAAGGGGTTTATTTGATCCACAGAGTTGTAATGTAGGACTGGATGTTAAAATCCCTCACTGCATCCATGAGACTTGCCTGAGGATGACAAGGTTTGCACAGAGAGGTTTTCAGAGGCAAGGAGTAGAAGATGGAGAGGAAAGCTTTAGGGGCCCAGGTGGAGTCTTTACCCTTTACCCTTCTCAGCAGCTCTGGAGAGGTGTTTCACTGCTTGCCGGTGGGCCTTGCCCACATTGCACTCTCATTTCCCGGATGTAGCCCTCGACATTGACTGTGTTACTCAATGATTTCTTTATTTTTCTTCTGTAAACTCTAGAGATTGTTTTGAGTGGAAAAACCAGGAGATCAGCAGTTTCAGAATCCAGCTTATCTGGCTCCAACATTCAGCCGCAGTCAGAATCACTGACATCTCATTTTCACCAATTCTGATGTCTTCTTGGGTTGCAGCAGTTTCCCAACATTCTGATATTTTATAGACCAAATGATTAATTGAGAAAATTTGCTTCACATTCATTAACTGAGACTGAATATTTCAAAATGTATTTCCTGTACAGTCTGGTCCAAGTTTATCATCATTCATATCATATCCCCACCAGCAAAAGGAATGACATTTACTTCTGTTTGGAATATTATGCACAGTAAGCACAGTTCTACACTGATTCCCACTTGGTGTGTGCTAGTGACGACAGTTGTTCAGGTGTAAATGTCATGGCCACACTGGTGATGGCCTGTAGCCAGAGTGGCAGAGAGGGAGGAGAGGACACACAGCAGGAAGGACAGAGTGACATAGCCACAGGACAGACGAGCCAGCTAGAGCAGTGACAGCAGACACACACACACACACACACACACACACACACACACACACACACACACACACACTCCCAAAGAGGGCTATATAAATGACTCACAACCCTACAAACACGGCACATGTATAAAATGACAGAAAGTTTTTGTCTCAAATAGAAATGGATCCGTGCACTTGTGCACTCTCAGGCGACGGCACCTTAAGGTCAGCGCAGAGCTCCAGTCTCTAACCAGAGACGAGAACGATGTCCACATCACAAAATCATTGCTTCTTAAAATAGGTCTTCCCTTTCATCCTTTCATCTTCCTCTCCCTCCCAAAGTGAACCCAGCATCGGCGTGACGAAGCACCCTTGTCATTTCTTGTGACAATGACTGCTGCACACACACACACACACACACACACACACTGCTCACACTGCTCACACAGCATGACCAGTTTTCGTCTAATAGGTCTGCGATGTGATGAGTCTTGATCGGTGTAAGCTGGGTCACTTTGATCCATCTATACCCGTCACATTAAGCTAAATGACATTCCCGTCGCGGGAGCTGAACAGTCAGTCAGGCTGCACGTTATAAAATAACACTTCTATTTCTCAGTTGCTGCTCCAACATATCCATCTGGTTTTATTCGCAGTGCCCGCCGGAGCGGCTAAATTTACCCGTTTGCGTATCCAGTGTCCGTGAGTGGCTTGAAATTTATAATCGTCGCCCCCTGTAACGTGCAGAAGGGCAAAGGAAATGTCTCTTAATGCTGTTTCCTGCCGCAGCACCACATGTGCTCCATGTTCACTGAGCCAGTCTAAGCTCGGTGAACCTGTGTAGTGTTATAAAACCATTTGTTTGTGTTGTCAGTGTGCGTGCGTGTCTGCATGTTCTGACAGGAGCTGCTTTGCTCCGACGCGTTTACATTCCTGAGACAAACAGAAGCCCCCCCCCCCCCCCCCCTTCTCTTTCTCTTAATCTCTGCCAGCTTTCCTCCTCGTGTCTTTCTCAAATTATTTCAAATCAGCGGCATTTATCTGACAAGTGAAGCTCACATTGGGCTCAGCAGTGACGCACATGAAAGATGTCAAAACGCAGATGACTTGCTTTCAGGGAAACAAACACACAGGTGATCCAGGTGCCGGGCAGATTGTGGGCAATAGGGCAAGAGGGAGGGGCGGACAAATGACAGACATACGGTGTGGAGTAAAAATAAAACGGACAGACTGCTGATAAAATGAGGGCAAAAATACAAAGTGTGCAGCAGATAAGGCCGAAGGGGAGGGCGTGTGTATTTTTATCAGCGTATTAGCTGATTATCAGTTAAATGTACAACAGTCATGTGGTTGGAGGAATTGCCAGTGAGATTGTGTTAGGTGGGGTTTGGTCTTAAAGTTGCTTATGTAGAGATTTTCGACATTATCTTAACGTCACTGTCTGATTTATTGTGATGCCTCGGACTGACAACCAAATTACAACCAAATATACAGAACTTGAATGAAGAGAATAAACACCATTTATTTTTAACCTTCCTTCATTGTTCATTCTGTACCGATATGTCTGTGAAAGGCTCACACATTTATATATATATATATATATATATATATATATATATATATATATATATATTTTTTTTTTTTAATCAGCAAAAAGACAAACATTAACAGAACAATACAGGAAACACACGGCAGTGACTACGGGCCAAATAAAATAAAGTTTTGTCCAGTAATAGGACCCAAGTAACCCTGGAGCAGTGAGAGATGCATAATGCCAGGGTTTCTTTTGCCCTAATTTTTAGCCTCTGCAGTGACGGGCTCTGGGTGTGGCGCCTTGCAGTCTTGTGGAATTGTTGCCAGTGCGCTTGACTTAACTGTCGTAACCCTTGCAGATTATGTTTTCCCTTTTTCTCTCCTCAGTACGGTGGCCCTGAAGTGCAAACCACAACAGCAAATAGCACAACACGACAGCAATTCACACAACACGACAACAAATCACTGTACCTCAGTCTCCACTCGTTCTTCACCTACATACACCAAATGTGTACTTCTCCTCTCGCTCCTGATCTCTCTCTCTGTTGTTGCTGGAAAGGAAATGACAAATGTCCTCCTAGTTATAGCTCAGATGCCATGTCCACTTTCTTAACCACTGTATCAGGTCTTAGTTATCACATTACCTTGGACACATTCTACCTAGAATCAGTGGAATAGTCACTGGTCTTGTTGATGAAATAGAGCGATTGTACAGAACGACATGGCTCCGTTATTTTAGCCTCACCACATCGTATTGACCAGGATGGAATGAAGAGAGTCTGGTCAGTGTTTCTTCTCTGCTAGACGCCTCTTAGTTACATGTTGTTGTTCATGTCCCTCCTGCGTCTCTGTCCCTTCTTTAATCATACCTCCCTCTCTCCCTCTCTCTCCCCTCAGATGAATACAAGATGAAAGGAGTGGAGGAGGTGAAGTACATGAGGGGGGAAGAAAACAGAGTGAATGTACGCAACCAGGAAAACCTGGTGAGACGCACACACACACACACACACACACACTGACAGCCTGCCATCCACAGACAGACTGATCTTTTTCTGACAGTTGATCAACTCAAGTGAACACGGTTGTGTCTGTGTCCAAAGGCCTTTCTGTCAGCCACACCAGCCTGCACATGCATACACACTTACTGTTTTTTGCACAAGTGCAGAAACACACAGGAAGGTACCTCACACGCTGGTAAGACAACATGTTGGCTTGTGTGGAATGTGTGTGTGTGTGTGTGTGTCGGGGGGGGGGGCCTGATCACTTGCCTGACTGTACTGCGAAACCTTCAGGTCGAAAACAGACGTGTTCCTCTTGAAGGAGTGCTGCAGCGTCATCGCTTAGTTCATTTTGTTATAATGACTTGACTGTTCAATCCTGCCTGCAAAATAATATGAATAATTAATGAATTCAGGCACATTTACGCTCCCGAAAGAAAAGAAATGAAATGACTGAGAGGTGTGGCAGTTTGAAGAGAGAGTTGCGTTGTTTTTTCAGTAAATCAGGTCGTTGTGCCTCCTGGCAAAGTGCTGAAACAATAACCAGTGATTGATTAAAAACTAAAAGCAGTACTACACTGCCACAAATGATGTTACCATATCTCACAAAACGTCCTCCTATCAAACAACCTAAGTCAAGCTGACTTAGATTATTGCAAAGGATCTTTCATTCATTTGAACAGTAGAACTGGTTGACATGACTGGTGTCTTGTTTAAAACTGGGTGGTAGTTTGTATATGGTATGTTACTCAGTTGACCAGACTGCAGTTGTGCACGGACCCAGCCTACATGTGGTCCGACCAGTATTTGTCTCTTGCCGCTTGTCACCACTGTAGGTGTTTTCTTTTAAAAGGGAATCATGCCTGCACAGTGAGTGGTGAGAGATGCAGGTCCCAGTATTTGTCGGATGATCACTGCAGAATCGCCGCAGTGTTTTACTGCGGCAGGAAACTACATAAAACATTCAGAAACATAACAGGGGAAGTGAGCGAAGTGACCGACCTTCATGTTTTATTAGACCTGCGTACATTATATCTGTGGCACATGTCCCATGGCTGTAGTGCATTGCCAGCTGGGTGAAGAGGTCATTTGATAATGCAGACTGCAGTGGTGTGGCTATTTGCTGATATGAGTTGTTTGGGTGTTGTTTTATTCAACTGCTTTATGAACTGATAATGAAAACGTGTGTGTTTCAGGAGAAGAGTAATGTACAGTACAGGGGCAAACAGCAGAAAGAGGTCGCTGCTGCAAACGTCAAGTCAAAGTAAGTGGCCAGCAACAGCCTGCACACTGTCAATGCCTGGAGGAAAGGTATTATGACATATCTATGACTCATGGACAACTGTTAATTTGAACACTTGATCACGAATAACATAATTCCTTCTTTCATGCTAACAGCATTGAAATTATAAATCATTGAATTATATCATGTCTTAAATAGCACAATGTGTGGTAGATCTTAGGGGGCATTTCTTCCAATATAAAATAGTTTCCTAATGGTAAGTATAGGTGGTTTTAATTTGGTTTAAAACTGTCCACGAAGATGCTGCTTAAAATCAGTATGAGTGAAGTCATTGACGTCATGTTTTTGATGCTCGCTCTTGAACAACCTCAGACTCTGTGTCGCTGACAAATCTTTGTCCGAGACCACTTTCCCAGAGTGGAAAAAATGGTCCTAGACCTTTCTGAACCCACTGTACATTCTGTAAATACAATATATATATATATATATATATGTGTGCATATCCGTTGCTGATGGCTGCAGAGTATTTCAATTCTGGATAAGAGATTGGGTTAATACTTTATAAATAATGATTTAAATTCTTCGTCAGCCTCACAGCCAAGAATTTCTCACACTGCAGTCAGGATTGTGTGTGCGTGTCTGTGTGTTTGTGTTGTGTTGGGGGTGTAATGGAAAGTTCTCATGATGTATTTCTTGCCCCCCTTCTCCTCCAACATCCAACTTCCTCTCTTAACCTCCCCCTCGCTTCTCTCTCTCTCTCTCTCTCTCTCTCTCTCTCTCTCTCTCTCTCTCTCTGTCTCTCCATTTCTCTCCCTCTCTCTCAGTATTCACTCGTCGGAGAGCCAGCAGGAATTTTTCAGGATGCTGGATGAGAAGATTGAGAAGGTGAAAAGTAGGGGAAGTTTGGGGGGGGCTCTGTATAATATGTTTGTTAATATGTGCACATAAGGTGTGTTTGTGTGTGTGGGGGGGGTGGATGGCGGCGCTGGGGGGTGCATGAGGAGCAGTGACTGGGACTCATTTAAAGGAACAGTTGAGTCTTAACATTTAAAGAGACCGTTTGTCCAACAAAATCATCCACTAGTCAACATTGTCCTTCAGCTCATGAGCAGAATAATTCACTTTGGCCTTGCTTTCACAAGGTGGACACAAATATGACAAAATATGTGCAAGTTGTGTTAGCAGCACTGCTTCAAAGTGGCCAAAAGTTGTCTTATGTAGGAATAATTACCAGTTTAGCAGTTTAATCTAAAATTATCATATGTGTGCTTTATCTTAATCTGCAAAAGAACCGTTAAATTAAGCAGTCAGATGGATTCATTTAGTGATGATAAGTGAAGTTTAAAGGACAAATTTAATGGGAATATGGCAGGAAAGTACCTCAAAATAGTACGCAGGTACCATTATTTGCACCACTGATTTATAGTGTGTTGCCGTTTCAGCCAACATTTTAAAACCTTATTTGAGGAGTGTAGAGTTAGACGAGCTGTTAGAAAAGCTCTGGAGAGGAAGGGAAAGCAGCCGGGTTAGCTCCATCATCACGACCAAAGAAACAAAACAACATAACTGCCCACCTGTCAGCACTCAACTGCCTCATCCACTGTTTTGTGCCTGTACCTGCAAATAGTCGAGGGTTTGTAAAAACGTGACGGGAGTAACAAATGCGTGGGGGGTTGTCTGCATTCTCACAGTTCAGACAGTCATTCAAAGTAGGTTATTACTGAGTATACTTAACTGGAACCAATTGGATTTTTAAAAGAACTGGAAATTTATGCACATCTCATATTCTCTCTACTTCTTTTCTCTGCAGGGGCGAGACTACTGTTCGGGGGAGGAGGAGGAGGAAGAGGAGGAGGAGGAGGAAGAAGATGGGACATAGCACAGAGGTCCCAAAATGAACCCCCACAGAGAAGCCTCACTGTGTGTGTGTGTATGCTTGTGTGCGTGCGTGCGTGCGTAAATGCTTGTGTGTCTGTGAGAGTGAGAGAGTGCTGAATCAGTGTTTTACCAGTAGGATTGTTTATGTGATGGGACACTGTTGGTATGAGCATGTGTGCGCTTTATGAAGATATGGCAAAGATAGTATTTTAATCGCGAGTGAAAGAGTGGGGGACACATGGAAAAGAGTGAGAGAGAGAGAAAGAGAGAGAATGGGATAAAGAAATCTTTCTTCAGAGCCCTCCTCTCATCGCACCTCGTCCCTTCAGGCCCCTGAGTGGTGGCAGAGTGATGAAGGGACAGACGGATGAAAGGAGGGAGAGATGGAGGAGGATGCGACGACCGATTGCCGCACATTGCCGTGAACAAAGAAAAGGACTCGTCACCTTCGGGTCATAATGGATTTATTTCCTCAAGTGGGACAACAGCAGCTCCTCGACCCTACACCTGTCCCTCCACATCTGTCTGTCTTCCCCGCCATGGTGTAATACTGACTATTCAACCCTTTCCTTTAGACAAAGGAATGCCCAAATATGGACCAACCAAGAGAGGACAATCATTGACTTGGTGGGTGTGTGGAGGACTGAGAGACACACAAATGGAGAAGAAAGGAAAGCCGGGGAGGAGAAGTTGCTGAAGGCAGAGGAGTTATGTAACGCCACCAGGATCAACACAGAACTTTTTGGCCTGCCTCCTGCAGCCATGAGGAGCCATGAGGAGCTGGGCCACAAGGGACCGAGGACAAGGGTGAGGGCGGGTGAAGGAACGTGGAGAAGAAAGTTTGGGATATTTTAATAAAAGAGAGTAGGGAGCGAGCTGGTGATTTAGAAACTCTAAACTCCTCCTGCCTTCTGAAGTCCAGGACCTTTTTTATTTTTATTTTTTATTCTGTGCCGCAGCCACTCATTCACTTATTTTTTTCCCTTTTGAGATGTTTTTTTTCTTCTTCTACAGTTTGTTTGATTCTTGGCCCTCCTTCGTAGTGTGCCATCATCATGTTCAGTGTCTTTATCTTCCACTGCACCACAGCAGGCAGACGGAGGCTGCGTAGGTCAGAGCATCTGTGTCTCAACCCAATCCGCCCGCGTTTATATACCATAACACAGCAGATCCTAACTGACGTGCACCTCCATCGGCTCTTTTATTGTACATATGGTAAAACTCTCCATCACACCTCTACACGAACATAACTACCACACCAACGCACACATATACAGTGTTGTATCCCTCTCATTTCACCAGAAGACTGTCTGTCGCGTGCATTGAGTAGAGGTATTCTTTAAATCTCTATTACTGCTTCGTTTCACACTCGGGGCCCCGATGCAGCGAACCGGGCGAGGATGCGTGGTTACCATGGAGACACAGTCCTGACCACATGCTGTTGTTTTTTTGTTGTTGTCATCTATACTGGATACTTCCTGTTGTATTATTTTGAATACTTCTTTTCTATTAAAAATAAAAATGCAGAAGCTCTTAAGGTGGATGTTGTCTTATCGTGCACGTGTGCGTGTGCGTGTTGCTGTAAGCTGAGTAATGGGCTGCCGTCATGCTGTGCAGTGTGAAGTCAGTCCATTTTCCTGTGGTCATGCTGCCTGAAGTCATGCAGTCTGAGCAGATTCACTCTGAGCAGTCAGACTGTGTTTGCCTCCTGCTGGTACAACATCATCACTACAGTGTAGTTCTCTGAAAACAGAGTGAATTTTACAAATAACTGAATGTCACCGTTTTGTTCCGTTTTGTGTGATTTTGCTGTATTTTCACTGGCAAACAAATAAGTTTTGGAATATGAATGTCTTCCAGATGACACGACTTGAATGAACTCAAACTCGGCCCAATATCTGTCAGGTCAAATCAAATATTTTTCAAACACTAGGCAAGTCAGAGTACATTTAATGTAAGATCATATAACTTCCAAATGTTTGATAGTTGACTTTACTGATTCAATTTGAAGTGCACAACAGTGAATTTGATATTTAAAACAAATTAAAGCTGTATTGACCAATATAAAAAAATTACTTATTGTTGCTGATGTAATAAAGTCACTTTTAGTGACAAACTCAGACATTTGGCACTAAAATGTGCCTTTATGGCATCTTTCAGCTCAATGTATTTTTTGTTTTTTTTTTCCTGTCCAAAATTTTAATCTTTTGCTTCACTCTCTCAGCAAAGATGCCCTGACAGACCCTCTGTATGTTACCTGGCCAGCACCAAGAAGAACAAACATTAAATGCATGCTACTGTTGCACCGTAGTGTTTGCTAACAAGTCAACTTTATGAGGAGTTCAAAAGGTCAGTGTTGTTAACAGAATTTTTTTTTTTTTTAAAGATCACTTCCTCATTTAGTAATCCCAGCAGACACGGAAGAAAAACTCATTACTGTGCAGTTCAAAGCTGTATTTCAACATAAAAAATATGAATATTGATCATTTGTCCATACAATGACTTCTTGAGGATGATGCTGATAATTAATATGCTTGGCGGCCTGATGGTCACCCTGTACATTGAGGGTCAAAGGTTAAGCTCATCACTCCATTATGAAAGCAACATTCAGAGGCCTGGCTGCTTCTTTCTGTAATAGCTGTACCCAGCAGTGTCTAACTCCTAAATCCTAACACACAAACTCCTTCTGTACCTGGTACGAGTCACCCGCGGGGGCACATGAGGTTACAATCAGCAGCCACTGTGGACATCAGCAGCCTGAATGTGTCCTTGTGGACCGGGGTTTACAGCAGGGCTCTCCCACACAGAACTAAATGTGTGTTGGACGCAGACGACAAGAGAGAGAGAGAGGTTGGCACGGTAAGAGTGTGAAATTAAGATGAGAATGAAGTGAGCATGTGGGAGGGTGCGAGTGAAGGAAGAGAAGGATGTTGCCCGTTAACCTCAGGCAAGAATATGGGCCAAAAAAAATGTTCTTTCCACCCTGACGCAAGTACTAATAAAGGGAGCCCCCCCCCCCCCCCCCCCCCCCCCCCCCCGCTTTGTGTGTGTGTGTGTGTGTGTGCGTGCGCGTGCGTATTGCCCACATAGAGAGTATGAGTCAACTCTGAAAGGCAAAGGGATGGATCCCTGCCTGGATGCCCAGCAGGCCTTTGCTCACTGACTTAACTCTCTCCAGCAGTTCCTGCCTAATATCCACTTTGGAGTAATCCACCTCCAGTAGCTCTAAACACATTCATTTAAAGACATGTCCGCACCAGCCTCTTAACTAACTTACTCTCTGCTAGTGTGGAAAAGACCACATTTTTCCATCCATCCATCCATCCTTCCCGTCTCTAATGTCAGGCTTGCTACTTCCCTCTGAGTCTGCTCTCTCTCCTCTTCATCCATTTGTATGTAAAGCCTCTCTCTGCAGAGCCAGACTCTGGATTACCTTGTTGCAAAGCTGACATGAAGCGCAGGCTTGAGAAAGGTAGAATTAAACACATTTGCATTCATGCCGCACACCCATAAAAAGTGACCTACTTAAGTCCCAGGAAGCTAATTGTTCAGTGTAAACACACTTTATTTCACCTATAAACAATTATGCAACCGTCTGAGACGCAGCTTCTCAATGTCAACAAGCACAATTTGACGGTTCGCCCGTCCCCGCCCGCATCGCTGAAGTGACCAGACAGCAAATTGATAGCCAGAAACAAAGCAACCAGGCTCGGCTGCTTTATGGTTTTGGCATTCATATTGTATTTTACTGCAGTCTGCCAAGGTGGCATTAGCTGAGCAAGCTGCCGGTGCCTGGAGCAGGAGTGGGGACTTGAGCTCAGTGCTGCTGATGAGGTGTTGCAGGAGCAGGAGTTGTTTTCGTTTGGGATCAAATCAACCGTCTCATCCATCAGACTATGAGTGGTTTCCTCTCGCACTGTCTGGAACTGAGTTTCCTGAAGACACTGGACTGTGTGCCATGTGAATGTGGGAAAGAGTGGGAGGGAGCTCTGAGGATACAACAAGAGCACCATCTGCTGGTTGGGGCCTTTCCCCCCCATGACACTGAAATAAGAGGCGAGTGCACACGCCTCTCTCGGAGCTCTCTGCATGATCGAGCACCGTCTATTAGAGCTGTGCATCAACCCAGGCAGCCAGACGAGGAGGCACGACGTCCTAAATCACACAAGCACACACATAAATCAGCTCAGTGGAACTACAACAGGAGTGCAGGCCTTCCCTCTCCTGAAACCACTCACTTCCACTTGGCACTGCAGAGAGCCTCAGCAGGCTGCTGCCTACACTACACATATTACACCCATACTTAGTTCTCTTCATCGGCTCCCTGTCACACTGGTTCCAATGTCACACTCTTTCACATAGGGCACGGCACCATCAAGCCCCCATGTATCTAACCAGTCCACTCCACCATTACTCATCCGCTCGCTCTCTCCGATAAACTTAAATTTATCACGTATCCCACGCGGCCTTCCCGAGACCCGATTGACCTTTTGAGGCCGTGACACCAACGTCATGGGATGCCTGATTCACCTTTGACGTTTGCTGATTCTGCGGAATCATTTCAAAAACAGTCAAGGAGGCATCAGACAACTTTGGGGCCCCTACTATATGCGGGGTGGGATTATTGTTTGGACCCTGTTGGTGCCGTAAAATCGAGTTGTCCCGATCCCGGTGGCCAAGAGAACTACATGGAGAAAGCAAGGCTCATAAGAGACTAGTAGAAGTGTGGATGGTGTTGTTTTTCTTTTGCCATTACACTGTGCAGTCAATTTCATCATCATAATGAGTCTATTTTCGCTTTAAAGACATATACTGTTTTAACAGGCATTCAGTGATTTTTATGCACTTTACTGGACTCTGTATTGTTTTTCAGTGTGCGTGTGTGTATGTCTGACTTTACAACTGAAGGATTTTACCCTGAATTTGAATGCTAGAGTTGCTCTTTAAGCCATGCTTTCTCTACTTTCTGTGCAACCACAGTTTGACAAGCCCAAAAGGCTGGCAGCTCTTAAAACGCACATTTATCCCAAACAGAACTAAAACAAACGACATGGTTCTGCTCTGTCTGTCATCCATAGTCCGGTTACAGAGACAAATGGCTGCACACAACCAAAATTACAAAGCAGATGTTTTGCCAAGTTGGAAAAGGCGAGTGCGTGAGCCGTGGGAATAATGACAACGTATCGTAGACTGAGCGGGTGCTGGAGTCTGACACCGGGCCAAAAATGGTGAGGCTGTGTTTTGAAATCTGAACGGAGAGTGCCAAACACAAGAGGTGAAGTTATTGCCAGTCTAATTGTTTATTTATAAGCATTTTTCCCTTTCATTTCAGTCTGTGGGCCATAAACATTCACAGTCCAGGTTGACCAGAGTTTGGCCCTGTGACATGTCAGCCTCCTGTGCCCCTGAGCAAGTCCCAACAGGGACAGACTCCTCCTGTCAGCTGTGAACTGCTGATGATCCCGATCTCTGACCTGCGCTGTGGACAGCTGCGTTCAGGAGAACAAGCAAGGCTGCAGGTGTGTGTGTGTGTGTGTGTGTGTGTGTGTGTGTGTGTGTGTGTGAGTGTGGGGGAAGGCTGTGATTTTGTGGTGACTTCCTCCATGCTTTTACCCAAATTTGTGAAAGCACTAGAGGGAGCTAAGGATCATCATCATCATCATCCCCCTCTCCCTCTCGCTCCGTCTCCCCTCCACTGTGACTCTGAGCATCCAACAGCAGAGAACATGGCAGCGTTCGCTAATTACCTCAGCGGAGAGGGAAAACATTACCAGGTGGCAGAGATCCTAGATCCTCCTAAAATAAACAGAGCTCTGAGTCGAGACAGGGACACGAGTAAGCCGGCTTTGCTCGTCTGTCTGTGTGTGTCTGTCCCTGCACTATAATTAAAAGAGGTTACTGCGGGGTTACTGTAATCACACTGTAACACATTATAATAATAATAAAATAACACGGAGAGCGCGAACGACCAACTTCTGGAACTGGAGGTATATATTTGTGAACAATAACCCATAGACTTAATGATACAGCACTTCCACAGGGAATTTCTGAAGTTTGACCAGCCAGGGTTTTTGTCACCATGTGTGTGTTTTATTATGTCATATTGGTTTGGTACATTTTTTCCCCCCTGTCATGCAACAGTAAGATTTGTTGTTATGGTTCCATGGGTATTCAGTGTTTTAGGCCTCTGACAGTTTGTAGTAAATTCAGGTTGCAAATTGAATTCATGCACAGTTTTAGACCAAACATTTCCCTTTTATGTAAATCAGACTAACTTTTTTTTAAAAAGTACAGCTTTTGCAGCAGGCCTATTATGTTCATAAAACAGAGTCACAATGGAGGAAAAGGAATTGAAAAGTGCAGCAGGCTGATGTCGGAGCTGGTGACTTCATGGTCTCCAGCCTCCGGGTGCAGCATCCAGGAGGCTGGAGACCATGAAGGGCCTGGAAAAGAACGAAACATTCAGGAAGAAGTTGAGTTATGGAGGGAAAAAAACAGACATGGATGTTGGCTACACGTACAGGCTGAAGAGAGGCCCCATGTACTCCACTCCTTTGATAACTATTTTCTTCTATGATAACAATAAGGATTCTTCTTCTTCTTATTAACAGGAGACAGGCTGCGCACCACCACCAGTAGCCAGCAGGGGTGTGGGAGGGGCAGAAGAGGTGGGCAGCCCTCTCGTTATCCTCCTCTCCCCCTCCCTCTCCTCCCCCTCGTCCAGTCTCTCCCTGCACTCCGGGTTCCAGGGCCGGGAGAATCGCGGCGGAATCGTGGCAGACGCGAAGATGCGGGTGCTCGGGGCCGTGGGAGTCGCTGCGCTGCTGTGGGCGCTGCTGGCCGCGCTGGTGCCCGGCGGCGCGTCGGAGCTGGCGACGCTGGCGCAGGAGCAGGTCAAGCCCGAGTCCACCCTGCTGAGGCCAAAGGTGATGATCGCCCTGGTGGCTCGCAACGCGGAGCACAGCCTGCCACACTCCCTGGGCTGCATCGACCGGCTGGACTACCCGAAGGAGCGCATCGCGATCTGGTGAGCGGCGCGTAATACGGGGACGCAGCAGCAGCAGCAGTGAGGGGGGAACTTTTTTGGGGGGGGGGGGGTGATATTCTTATAGACTAAAACACAGATAATGTTGTGCAAACGTTTATGCGAGGAGAAGTACTTTTCAGATCCCGAAGCAGTGTTTGTTGACCTGCTCACAGGTCCTAAAGGTGTGTGTGTGTGTGTGTGGGTGTCTGCACACAGTGGACGGTGGTCTGCAGCTGGAGCGCGTTGCAATGAGAAGCAGCGTGTGTCCGCGTTTGATTATAATGACAGAACCTCGGTGTGTTTGGGTTCGTAGACCTGTTGCTGCGTTTTTTTTTTTTTTATTTACGATGCACTTACCTCGCGTGTCTGCCGGCATCCAAATTGCACACTGTGTTGTGCGTAAAGATGAAAGAGCTGCTGAGCACGTTCGGGTGAAGTGCTCAAACCCTTAATCACGGCTGCCTCCATCTGATTCAGCACAAACCTGCGGAAACGGGCCTTTTAAAACAGCAGGCCTGGCAGGTACGGGAGGTGGGGGTTGGGCAGGGCTAAGGGGGGCTCACACACACCAGGTACGGGTCCTGTTGTTGGTGGTGTGTGTTTAGTGTCAGGATAATATAAAGTGAGGCTGTTAAAGAGGGATCCCTGCAGGTGGAGGGATGAAAGGAGACACTGAGTTGGTCTGACAGCAGGAGGGGGTGTGTGTGTGTGTGTGTGTGTGGGGGGGGGGGGGGGGGGTACATTCTTGGAAGTCATGTTTAAAGTGTGTGTGTGTGTGTGTGTGTGTGTGTGTGTGTGTGTGTGTGTGTGTGTGCCCGTGCCCGTGCCCGCGCAATGTCTGCACGTGTGTTGAATGTGAATCCGAGAGATCCCTGACTACATAGACCAGTGCACATTAGACATGTGAAGAATGTGAGACGGACGACATTACAGTCACATACATCACACGGTCGCAAAGCCCCTTTTCTCTTGGCCCTGGCATCCTTTTGTTTTGTTTCCCACCCTTCCCTTACTGAATGTCTTGATTTTTTGTTTGCAGAGTTACTGTCTGCTTCTGATCCAGAGACCCTCACCAAAACACACACACACACACACACACACACACACACGCACACACACACACACACACACACATATACTGGAGCACAGTGCCAGTGTGGCTGAGCTAACAGGGCTTTGTTAGTTGGTTTAACTAACAGAGGAAGGGCCCCATCAGTGAGGAGGGGGCGCCTCTCTCTGCCCCACAGTCACTGTGTATGTTTGAGGCAGATCATGCCAATGTGTCACACAAGTATGTTTGTGGTCACTGACATAGAAATGTATCATGAGAGAATTAAGACACACACTTAAACACACACACTCACACACACAGACACACACACACAACATTAAGTCCTGCATCCAACACATCAGCCTCTAACGTAGGGCTGTTTTAGATGCAATTCATTTTTTATTTCAGCAGAAAAAGTCTGTGGTATTTTCACCACTGTGGTGCACATAAAGTATTCTGATATTTATATCGCAGCAATGACTTAATCCACAGTTTGGTTTATATCCAGTGAGATTAAAAGTGAACACATATGTTGACATAAGCCATTTTAGCACACAGAGACATAATGTGGGGCTCGTCCAAGACGTCATTAAATAAGCAGATGAGAATAAGGACTTGTGAATAGTTATGCCTTAGTTTGTGGCGCTGTTTTGTTTGTGTGGTGATTATAATTTTGCAGGGGGAAAAAGAGAGTGCCAGTTTGAAACAGTGGAAATATTGAAAACGTTGTTAATGATGTTTCTCTGTGTGAAAATAATCTTCATTGGCCTTTTGTGGTCTAATTGGTTAAGAAAACTCTTACTTTTTTACTCACCATAACTAAAGCAGCCCCAAATTATAAGTCAGCTCTCAAAAAAAGCATGTATCCTTGTTAGAGCATTTTTACAATGTATTACATGAGCAGCAATTCCATGTATAGTTAGATGAATACAGTCAGATCATATTGGATATCTGAAGAAAGGGGACTGGGGACGAGCTCTGAAACCCCTTCGTGAATAAATGAGTAAATCTACCGCTGACTTAATGACTTTAACATTGCTGCAGAAGAAAGATTATTTAATGGCATTTCTGACTTTATTCGATAGTGGTAAGAAGCTCGGAGAAACAGAGAGCGGAATGACGTGAGGCGGGGGTCTGCAGCTGGACTCACGCTAAAGACTTTGTGGTTACGTGATACATAACTTCACCAGTAAAGCAGCCACATTGCTCCACTTTACTACCGTCCACAGCTCGTCTGCATAGATCGAGAACCGTCAAATATACCGTCAAAGTACGCGGGAAAGTATCAAGCATATGTAAATCATACCTGCCGTGTCTGGCTGTGAAGCTCCAGTGTTTGGTGCGGGGACACAATGTTCCTGAAAATGATCTCCTTTCTGGAGCTTCGGCTTGAGCACAACAGAGGTTTGTTTTTCCGTCCTCATCTTTCCTACTCATTTCAAACATGTAGTTCATTGGAGACAGAAGAAGGTGGAGTAGAGGGGAAGGATGCAAATGATTAAATATGATCGGGGTGGTTGTCTCTTTACTGTTCTCCCCGTTCACGACCAGAATTATACTCCGACTTGCCTTGTATGCGTGTTTGTACTTCATCTGCTGTTGTGAGACACATCGCTAAAGAGAAACAGTAAGAGGCAGAGTTTAACACAATCAGTCAAAACTGAAAGAAGGTTTATGGGGACGGACAGATGGAGGACGTTTAGCAGTTAGCTGTTCTGAAGATGTGGGGAGGACCAAAAGTTTCCAGCCTGAGTCTGTTCACAGGATGATCTGCACTGATCGGCCAGCCAGGGCATGTCTCCTCCGCCCTGTTCCCTCAGCTGTGACTCACGCCCACAGTTGGGACGGTCTGTAAAATGTGGTCTTTTAGCAGTTTCCCCTCTGCAAGTGGGCAGGGGTCCGACTGAGAAGTGGCAGAGCAGTGACAAAGACTCTCACCCTGCTGTTAAGAAATGAAAGAATGCAAGAAAGAGGGAGGGGGGGGGGGTGGTCGAGCAAAGAGAAGGTGGTCAACATGCTGGGAAAATTACCCAGAGGGCAGTTAACACTTTGGTTAATCTGCATTCCCACAGCAGCTTGACCAGAGCTGCTTCCCTCTTTCCACTTCATCTGTCCTAACAGGAAAACAATGGGCTAGAAGACACTGCATCTGTCGTTGTTATGTTTGAGTCTGACAAAATTGTTAGAGAAAGGAACCATGGATTTAGAGAATGACCATAGTGTGACTGAGTCAGGTTTGGATCCGACCTGTTCAGCTTTACCTGTTTGTAATGTATATGTTGAGTTTGTGCGAGTGTTAATGTGTTGTTTTTTTTTTGACACCAGATGAACAGAGTAGGCAAAGCAGGCGATTGCCTGGAGGGCAGAGGCCTCCCCCAAGAACGACTGATTACCTAAGTCAAGGACAACGACAATTTTGTGAGAGTCCTCTTTAATTCTATGATTGGCCGTGTACAGGAGACTGCAACAACACCATGGTCAGAAACTCCCTGACTAGGCCCCCGATTTGATGTCGGGCCCCCCAGGTCCCTTCAGGTCCCTTGAAATGCCCCAAGCTAAGCTAAGTTAGCTTAGCTTAGCATAGCATGAAGACTAGATACAAGAGGACGGTTAAATAACTGGCTTGTTGTATGAGTAAAATGTACAACTTGTGGTATTAAGGTTGGTTTTGTGCTTTTGTGCACCTGGAATCTTGGCATCACTGGGAGGTTGCCAGGCAACCAGTTGAGGGGACAGGAAATATTTTTTCCCCCAAATGTCAAATTATTTCTTATGACACACTGATTCTTTGAATATTAGAGACAGGGGCCAAAGTAACAGGGTTATTCATGCTTCGAGTCCTCGTGGAGGTCAGAATTCAGCAGCTTTTATTATTTGCTAGTTAACTGTTGATTTTTTCCACCTTGCCGTCAGGAGTCGACATACTAATGTTGCTGGGGAACAGCTTCAAAGGAAAGCAAGGAGGATTTCATATAGGCAGTGAACTTTGTGTTTGTCTTAACATCTGCGGCACAATGCAGACGAGCCTCTCGGCTCGACCGCTCCTGTGGGGAAGTGCTTCCCCTGGCGCTGGGCTGGGGGCCGAGAGAATCTGTGGACTTGACAGAGACAGACTGCACCCTGAAGAGGAGGATGTCTTCCCTTTCTCACTTTTAGATTTATATTTACTCCTTTTTGATATAACCACTTATCCTGTATTTAGAACTGTCATGAGCTTTTTTGTCAGTGTCCATCGTGATAAACACTTTTACTCATTGCTACAAAGCAAGTGGATAACTTTTAACAACCATATTATTTCCTAGTTCATGAATAGGACACCATTTGACCCTGTTGCACCCAAGGCCCTGTTGCACGTTGCACGCTGTACACAACCATTTACATCCACTTTTGCGCAGCACATCAGGGTACTGATGTCGCACTAAGGTTTGCAGATAAATGTGACATAATTAGTGTCACACACGCCTGCATCTTCACAACCTGAAACCAAAAAGTGAGTTTGACGACATACATGTCTGTGGCTCCATTTTTTGTCGGACGCTGCCATGTTTGGTGAAACTCTCAGGAAACTAGAGAAAGAAAAGTTTTGCTGATTGGAGATAATTGCAAGGCTGCTAAATAAATGGGGAGTAGCCGACTTTTTCGTCAATTGAAGTCACGATGCGATCGCGACATCATGACATCCTGGTAGGAATGATTATTCAGTATTTTAGAGGAGAAGAAAATGTGACGACTCAAACCTCAACTGATTGTGAGTTTTGCCATGTCGAATAGTTGGCCTTGGGTTCCACACTTTCCCCTGTGCCAGGTGTGTGTTGCCCCAGAGCCCATTTCTCTGTGGGAATGGAATCATAAATTGTTCCTGGCTTTGTCACGTAGGGAGTTTAGCCAATTTAGGGAAATAGTTGTCCAAATGTATGGAATAAATTAGGATGGGGTAGGCTTTTTGTATTATCTTGTGCAGACAACATTGGCATTTGTGAATGATTAGTAGCATGGGCTTTTGGTGTGTGTCAATATGTATTAGATCACAGTATTGGCACTGTGGCCTGAACTGTGTGGCTTTGATTATCGACAAGGTTCTGGAGTTTAAGGCACAAGCACGTGTGTCTCTTCTCACAAACGCTTGTGTGTTGTGTGTATTAGATGGTTATGTGTATCTTTGAATGCTATTGCACCAATAATGGATGTGTGTTTCTACTCTGCTTCTCTGACTCAGACCTGGTTTTCCATTCATTTTTCCAATGACCCCGTAAGGCCATGAGCGAGTCAGAACTTCCATGTATAGGGTGACAGCTCGGCCACAATCATCCAGTCAGTATCACCTGAGGTGATCGGCACTCTCATCCAGTGCATGGGAAACTGTGAAGTCTTTGAACATCTGCTCAGGTATTTGATATATATGCAGGATGTTTTTTTCAGATTAGCAGCTCAAACTCACAAAAGCAAAGAGAGGTGGCTGAATCCTTTTTTTCTTCTTCTGGAGAACACAGTTTGCTTTGAAAGTGGGATAATCTGCAAGTAATGTTGAACCCACTTCCTAAAAAATGTATATAGCCACCCACGTCCTCACCCATTAGAATTCTCATCAAAGCCGCCGACTCGTATACAGACACGACTAGTTCAAATCATGTCTCCGATTCATGCCAAAATTATAATTCAAATCAAACAGCCAGAGCACATCTGGCAGTGCCTTGTCGCCACTCTGCTGTGAGAAGATGCAAAAAACATCTGGAGTGTGTCCTGCCTCTATCTGATGTTCTTAAACATGAGTGCTCGTCACAATGAAGGAGTCACACGGTGCAATGGTGTGGCCCAGTGGTGCGAAGAAGACCAGCAGGTATGTGGCCTATGGTTAGTGTCATACTGCTCTCATAGCTGCAGGGAGTAAATAATGCGATCTGTACTCGCCCTGCACCCAGACACGAGCATCCAACTCTCTGTGGAGCTGAAGCGATGCAGCTGAGGATGTCGTTTCCTGCCAGCAACCCTTATCTAATTATCCCTGCAGCAAGAAGGTATTCATAGGAAAAGTTTCTCTGCAGAGCTGACAATCTGTTCCATCAACTGAAGTAAACTAAGAGAATTGACTTACTCTCCCTCTCTCCCTCTCCCTCCCTGGAGTGGAGTTGGACTTGGCCTGGGACTACGAATTCTTGCTTAGATGCCCCATGTGTTCCCGCACACTTCCAACAGTATTGTCAGAGCTCGGCAGCGAGGCAATGATAGAGTTGGCAAAAACTGACACGGAATGGCATCCCTTGGTCTGGGGCGCTCTCATCTGGGGAGGAGGGGGTTTGGAAAGAGATTAGATAAAATAGACGTGGAGACAGTGAGGAAGAGGAAGAAACAGGTCCACGGTTTTCAACGTCTTCATGAACAGTGGAGTATTCATTAGAGAGACTGACGCTCATGTTCTCATAGTGGAAATATAAATTTAGCACCATCCATTTGTATTTGCGTGCGTGTGCGTGCGTGTGCGTGCGCGTGTGTGTGCGTGTGTGCGCGTGTGTACGTGTGTGTGTGTGTGTGTGTGTGCGTGTGTGCGTGTGTGTGTGTGTGTGTGTATATGATCAATTTCACTGCCTAACCACTGTGCTGCCGCTCCCACAATCCCTCTCTGTTTCTCATTTGCCGCCACTTCCCTGACATCTTTCACATTTGCTCTTTCACAATCAGAATGTGTTGCACATGAGTTGCATTATGAGTAAATAGTTGCTACAAACTACACTGAGAACGATTTTGGTGCTTAGTGCCAAAAAAAATCTAATAAAACACAGGAAGAGTGTTAAAGAGAATTGGATACTGCTCAATCTCCAGTGATCCTCTGCTGTACAACTCAATCACCTGCCACACAAATAAGCCTTTGAACAGTTTAAAAAAATATTATGTCAACTGTAAACAGTCGTTGGTAGGGATATTTTATTTGTCGGTACTTTTTCTACAGGTGCTGGTTGAAGAGCTCTGGGTTGTTTTTTGACTCCTGTATATTTATTTATTCCTGTATCTGCACAGATAACTTTTTTAATCATCTCGTTTCAGCTCATATCTTGACGAGTGACTGCATATTCATACTGGGTCGGGGAGGTGAAAGGCCGTACAGAGCAGGGTTACAGGTTTCTCATCGCGTCTCCTACCAACAGTCAACACTGTTTTTTTTAATATTTAACCGAGATCAACATCTGTGCCTATTACACTTCTGTGCAAGCCCGTCAGCCTTGGCCACTTTTGTTGACCCTGAGAGTCATGAGGAATTTCAGTCAGGAGGTCCCGTCTCACCGCCCCTCCTCCCACCCTCCCACCTACTCCTCTTGTTCCCTTTTCCCCCTCCATCTCTCTACCCATCTCCCCCCTCCTCTCTCTCCTTTGCCCTGCTGGGCCAACAAGATGCCTGCAGCCACGTCAGCCTGCAGACGATACGACCAGGTCCACATACACACGCTAGCATAGATATTTTGTTTTAAAGGCATCTATGCTCGGGTCTGAAAGAGGCATTATTGCTTCCTTAATTATATGCAGCACCGGGTCATTATTGGAAGTGATATGAGATAGTTTATTGAATCAACAGTCAGCTGACACTGGCCCGACGGGACCTTTCAGGCCTGTGTTTACCTAAGTGGGCCAGTCTAAGAGACACGCCTCTGTGTTTAAGGCCAGATGTCAGCCCTCAGTTAATCGCCTCCTCGACACACTCGCTGTTATCTGAGACACTTTTCTGTGGAGGACAACCCGACCGGGTGGGAGGGAGAGGGGCAGAGAGAGTAGTGAAGGGTTGATAATCACGCTAGGTGATGGAGATGCTGGTGAGACCAATGTATTATACTGCAGACAAAACCGAAAAGGTCTCACAGCAACATTGAAACTTTTAGCATATATACAAATTCATGGTAATGCCATGAATATGAGCATTCCTAAATCAATTTTGGTACAAAAATGTAACTTTTCTCACGATTGAGAAGTGATAATCTGTCATTTTGTTCCATCATTATCTGATCTGTAATGTCGCTATAATATTCTACTCCGGCTGCTGCAGCACTGAAATGGACGAGTGCAAGATGTTGTGCATTGATCGACTACAGGTGACATGAGGGACTGACACTAGTGTTATAAGTGGGTGAAAGGACAGATGCTCCAGTGCACTGAGATTAGATAATACAGGGAGAATAAAGAGACGATCTATTAGGCGATAGAGAGAGGGAGGAAAGGAGTGTGTAGGTGAGGCCTGAGCAAACATGTGTTGTCCAGATGCTGATCATAAAGACAGGAAGGGGGAGAGGAAGCCCAACCCCCGAGGTGCAGCCTACTGTAAACTTCAAAATAGGGATGAGGAGACACAGCATGAGGCAAGAAAGAAGGCTAGACAGGTTCGGAGGGATGAGGAGGGGGGTGTAAGCCCGATATCTGTGCAGATATCACAGAGCTACATTAACCTCATATCTCAGATTCTTTTCGATTTTAGGCTCCGAAATCTTCATAATCCTGTAGTTTCAGAGACATTTTGTCAGGATCTGCGAAGGCTCCTTTACGAGGGGTCACTGGACAGTGTGGTTCAGCTGCAGTGGGTGAAGGTATGAAATTGAGGAGAAGGAGCACATGTTGTCGCCCGAAGAAAGGCAGATGTGTCCGAAAAAATGAAATGAGACGGAGTAGAGGATGTCCCGTGAAAGGGGGGCTTCACTCCAGGCTGTTTGCATGTCTGTGCTTTGCCTAATGAAACGTGTAGGAGACCCGCAAGCAGAACCCTGCCTTTGTTTCACTCTTTTATCGCATACACATTCGGGTATGAATGCTCCCCTGTGGTAAACATCATTTGGTTTCACATTTCCAGAAATCATAAGGCATGCACAGATGTAATGTTGGTAATGGAAAATCACACAGTGTGCTCAGCGTCCGGAGTGCTCACGGAGCCTGGGCAGTGGGAGGGGCGGACTTGAAAGATGTGAAAAACAAGAGCCAGTAAGCATCTCTGTTACTGAAGACAGCGTGTATCATCCTCCTTTTTATAAATCTGCAGATTTGTGTTTTATCCATAACAGCCACAAATCCAATGCTTCCCCTTTATTGGTAAAATCTGCAGATTTATTGGAGTAATGTTCCCACGTTTTTCGTCCTTCACCATTCCTGAGACACGCACACTCTGCTCTTTCGTAGACAACAACCTCTACCGACCGATCACTTCTGCCGAGAAGAGCCTGTAAAAAATACGCAAAAGAATCCCGGCGAGATTTTTCTTTCTTCTGATTTTGGTCGGCTGGACAAAAGGCGTCATTATCATTTTAGTGTGTTTTGTGTAAAATAAAGTCAGCTGGATTTATTTTATACGTTTGAAGGGTTAATGAGCTGGAATTCGTTAAAGGTACGTTTTTAATTGATGAGAACATTGTGGAACAATTGTGCTCATTTTCCGTTTATGTTTAGTGGTAAAATAAAGTGAAGTAAAACACAAAGCCTCTTTTAACCCTCTCTTCTTCCCTTTATCCCACACTCTCTCTTTCTGTCTCTTATGCTCATAAATACATGCACACAGGTGTGTGTATTCCCATTCCCCTATACACAGTGTACTGTATGTTCCCACATACTGTACCGTCATATTAAATCTCTGTGTGCAGCTGAGTTTGTGATTGGGAGATGACATGTTGGAACACATCTATGTCCCTGGGCGATGTGCAGTTTAGCGGTTGCAGAAGCATGTAAACGTATGAGCAGATCTACTCATTACCAGCAAGTCAGGTGTTTCTGTGCCTTTCCAGCCGGCGATAATAAAAACAACGGCTACTCATCAAGGGTGGCTGGTTCCTTTATGACTCTCGGGGCGGTTATGCCTTAATACACTCACTTTGACACACACAGTCAAGCAAATGTATTTAAAAATGTTAAAACCACCACAATAAACGTCAGTGGAACTGCCGGGAAACAAACATTCCCCAGACACAAAAATGTCCATAGGTCTCGTAAAACACCTGCAAGTGTAGGCATGTGGGGACACACACACACACACACACACACACACACACACACACACTTTTAAAATTATTGACCACCTCCTTCAGGCTTCTCCAGCCGCTGATTATGTTGGATGAAGAATGTATCTTTCTGACTGGAGATGACTGAGATTCCACGAGAGCTCAGCATCTTCCTGACTAATCCTTGTGCGCAACACAAGACTGTGCATGCATGTGTTCTTTGAGCCGCGTGTTTGTGTGATTTTATAGGCATCTATATGTGTGTCTTTAAAAAGACAACAGGTGTCTCTGTGTTTGTATTTGTGCTAAATATGGGTGAATGGAGAGAGCGACACTGTTATCTTCTCTGCTTAACCTGCAATTATGAAAAATATGAGAACATAACAGAAGTGTGTGTGTGTGTGTGCGTGCGTGTGTGTGAGTGTGTCTGTGTGGCGTATGCGTGTGTGTGTGTCTGCTCAGTCAGTTTAAAATTGGGTGTGATTTTGGAGAGAGTACAGCAAGGAATATTACAGCAAGCAGTGGAAAACTCCATCTCTAAGTGTGTGTGTGTGTGTGTGTGTGTGTGTGTGTGTGCGTGTGCACATATTCAAGTACAAGGTTCTGCTGCACATTCTGTTGACCTTTCCTCCCTAAATGGAGATTTAAATGCAGAGAGAGGGAGAAACGGGTGATATTTAGTTTCCTGATTCTCCCAAATGTGTAAAAGCGATAGCAAACTGCGATGTGGGTCTTGTGTACAGTTTTATTTTCTCTCGTACAAGTTTTATTTATACACACACGTGCACACGCAATTCCGCCCACACAAACAGTAGCCACAGTGTCTTCTCCGAGGCAACTCTGGGAACCGAAGTGGAAATCTCTGTGAAGAAAAAGCAAACCGCAGGAGTGACAAACAAGCTGCTGCGACTCTGCTAAAGCTTTACACTGACATCATTTGCTTACAGTTGTGTGTGTGTATGTGTGTGTGTGTGTGTGTGTGTGTGTGTGTGTGTGTGTGTGTGTGTGTGTGTGTGTGTGTGTGTATTTGTGCATGTGTGTGTTAGTAAACTGGTGTGTTGTCAGTCAACTTTTGTCATATGTTGGTGTCAAGTTGTTTGCACATTGTGAATCAATATTCATCTTCATCCAGCCTGAGTTCGTTTGCGTCCGTGAAGCCTCTGCACTGGAGCTCATCACGTGCTTATGTCCCGCACCCACAATTGTTAAAAAAGTGACAGCCAGTCTCTGAAGGAGGATTATTTTTACCCAGAGTGCCTCAGAGTAATGTCTGTCAGCACTGGGACTTTTCCGACTTAAGCTTGAAGCTTGGCAGCACTGAGGCGGCCTGTTGTAACACGAGACAGTAATTAGACAAATCTGAGAGAAGCACCAGCGTCTTCTTTCATAGCATGCCGTCTGAATATCATGGCTCAGGGTCCCAGCCTCTTACCTGTTTACCTCAAGCCTAAAGCACTATTTAGAACTTTCCACATTAACCTCCGACCCCTAACCCTTTTTTTATAAATCGTGTTTTGGTATTATGCGACTGTGATAGGAAGAGGTTGCTGCCCAAACACGGCCGTTAAAGTTTTCAGGAAAGTAGCTGTGACTGTTCTGCGGTCGCGTGGTCGGTTGTCTGCTTCGTTTGAATGACATCCTCTGTTGTCTGTGTTCCAGGGCGGCAACGGACCATAATGTGGACAACACCACTGCCATGTTGAGAGAATGGCTGAAGAGAGCCCAGAGTGTCTACCACTACGTGGAGTGGAGACCCATGGACGAGCCGAGGTCAGAGTCCGTCTCTCTCTCTCTCTTGATTTGTTTCCTCACACAATTCCTGTTTCTCAATAGGATGGTGAAGATGATTGAAGTTTCCGTTTTTAAATCAGGGCCTATACAGACGAGTGGGGTCCAAAGCACTGGCCCCCCTCCAGGTTCAACCATGTGATGAAGCTGAGACAGGCGGCGCTGAAGACTGCGCGTGAACGATGGGCCGACTACATATTGGTAAGATATTGATACGCTTCTATTGGGGTGTAAATATGCAAACATGTGTCCAGAAATTGACCATTTATTGCAAATGGTTGCAAAGTTAGATCAAGAACAAAATAGTGAGCACTGCTTTTTGAGGGATCCCTTGAGCAGAGTTTTGCTGTGAGGACCGATACACTCACACTAAATATCAAAGGAGACACATAATGTTTTTTTCTGTTTTCTCCCCTTTCCTCTAGTGTGTTATAGGGTTTTTTTTGTCAATGTAAAAGGTCTGCAAAGTTAAAAAGCCAAAAGTCTGTGGTTGAGGGAGCTCAACCACGGACAGAAAAACACTGCTCCTAACCTCAATAAACAAAGTTTGAAAAAGAGAAACACTGCTCCTGAAGCCCATGGAACGCCTCGCCAGTAGTCAGAGACTTCCATAAGACGGTGCCATCCTCACCATTTTACGGAAGTGTATGAGTCATATCTAGCGGCTTAGTCTGGCGTGTCTCCAACAAAGCTGGGTAAAGCGAGAGCGAGAGAACTTTTAGTTATAGAATTTGCTATAACTATATGCCCAGTGCGTGACCAGTGACTTGTACTCCTGTGCACAGTTTGTCGACAGCGACAACCTGCTGACGAACCCTCGTGTGCTGAACCTGATGATGGCTGAGAACTTGACCCTGGTGGCTCCTATGTTAGAGTCTCGCTCTCTCTACTCCAACTTCTGGTGCGGCATCACCCCACAGGTACAGTTTAAACTGTGGATTCATCCACCTGTCCACGCGTCAGTTAGATAGTATTGCTTCAGCGTGCCGTTCTCCTCCCTACTCTCCGTCAGGGCTACTATAAACGAACCCAGGACTACCAGCCCATCAGGGAGTGGAAGCGACTCGGCTGCTACCCTGTTCCCATGGTGCACAGCACCTTCCTTTTAGACCTGCGTCGAGAATCCAGCAGGGCCCTGACCTTCTACCCCCCTCACCCAGATTACAGCTGGGCATTCGATGACATCATGGTGTTCGCTTTCTCCGCGCGTCAAACAGGTCAGATTGAAAACGTCTGCTCACAACAACCTGCCGGATGTTTACCTGGGATGTAAATGCCTCATGAGAGCCTTACTCTGACCAAGTCAGTGACTTCAGTAAGTCCTGGAGTGCGACCTGGTTTTTAATCAGCGTTTGTGCTGCACTTCGATTTTTTTGTCTGTTTGATACACGTGTCGGATTAAGGCAGGGGAGTGAGTTCAGCGATAAATGGATCAATATGTGTCCTGACTGTGCATGTGGCTGTTTATAGGTGTGCAACAATGTGTGTGTGATGTGAGTAATCGTCCACTGGGAACAAACAGCACTATTAAGCCATTAGTTGCAAAGAGTGTTTGGCATATTCCCTCCAACCCAGTAAACAGTTGACTCTGAGACTATAAATACGAGTGAGCCCATGTGAGAATACAACAGGAGAATCTCTACAAGATTCATTTATTAGTTTAATCATTTATTCGACCTTTTTTTTTGGGGGGGGGGGGTCCATACTCCTATCACACACTGGGCTTCACATTGTCCCGACTCAAACGCTTCTGTCCCTGGCGGAGCTGAACAAAAAGACTTTGTGTTCCCAGGTGTGCAGATGTATGTGTGTAACAGAGAACACTACGGGTTTCTGCCCGTCCCGCTCAAGGCACAGCAGAATGTGGAAGAGGAAAAAGAGAGTTTCATACACACAATCACCGAGGCTTTGAGTGAGTACACGCGTACACACATTTTCAAGATGTAACTCTCTGTCATTCCTTGATTACTTTACCTCTCAGATTTGTTTCTGTGTCGTCTTGACCTCCACGACCCTCCTTGATTGCATCCTGTCAGCTCTCTTTAACCCCCCCCCCCCCCCCCCCCCCCACTGTCTCTCTATCCCCCCACCCCCCTCATTTTATTCTCCCCCTTTGGCCTCCTGCCACGGTCTTCTCTCTGCTCCGATTATAAATAAAGTTAAACCACCGCCACAATCCAGAAGAAAATGTAGTAATTCTCTAATCCTGTTTTTACTGATCTAACCTTTCGCCTCCCTCGTCTCTGTGTCAACAGTTGAAAACGACATTGAGCCCTCTGAGCACCTGTACTCTTCACCATCACCGCAGGACACGATAGGCTTTGACAAAGTGAGTTATGAGTGTGCAGGCTCTGCCTGGAGGAACAGGAGCTCACAGCAACGTCTGTGTGTCTGTATATTTACCGTTTATAAGCAACGACTCCCTCCTGTTTTTGCCTCCGTTTGCTTCCTTTTCTAACGTTTCCAACTTCTCCTGCTCTATCCGTAGCCCTTACCCTCACATCGTACCTCTCTGATCTTTTCTATTTTTACAGATACAAAAAAAAAAATGTACTGGAATTAGGAATATACAAATACAATCAGGCTTCAGAGCAAAGGGAAATATTTTCTCTCCTATGAACATGTTTCCATTTCTTTCTGTTTGAATCTTTAGATTTTCCTGATCAACCTTAAGCGCCGGCTGGACAGAAGAACCCGGATGTTAAAATCAATGGCCTCACTGGGTCTACAGGCGACGCTGACAGACGCAGTGGATGGCAAGTAGGTCACAGACACACAACCCTGCGTGCGCTGAGCACTGATTTAATCCTGGAGAAAGATCTCCTTATACTTTCTGCGATGAAGACGTTTGAAGCTGATTATATTCTGCACATAACAGTGACACTTTTCTATCTTTTGTCTCCGCTCCCAGTGTGTCAGCTGAGATTATGCTCGGTCTCAGTCTCATGTCTCCTCAGTTGCTAGTCTCCTTACTGACATCTATACTTCATTTATCCAAACATCCTGTCTAAACAGAGATTCGGTGTTTGCAGTTATAATCTTGATTTACTTTCCCCCCTTGGCTCTTACTTTAATCCACTTTTGAGAATCTTGTAATCCTCCTTCTGGGTTTATTTTGTCTGGCAACATGTATCTCTTCTTGCAGCTTGCCTGGTTTGACTTTCCTTTTATACTAATGGTCCAACTCAGCTGCGTGATGAGTGTGTTGATGAATTGAAGACTCTCTTCTTCTTACTAATACCACTTCTCCACCTCTCTAAGGGCTCTGAATACATCCCAGTTGCAGGCATTGGGAATAGAGATGATGCCGGGCTACAAGGATCCTTACTCTGGTCGAGTCCTGACCAGAGGGGAGATTGGTTGCTTCCTTAGCCATCACTCGATATGGACACAGGTGAGGGAGGAGACATCTAATGCATTAAAAGGAGGATCCCATGATAGCACAGATCCAAACAGCCAGGTCCACGGTCGCTGTTCTGGAGCTGACTCTGACCTCTGAACAACTAAGTATATTGTACTGAATACAAAATAAGGATTTGCAAAGCATCTTCTATGTTTGCCCGTGTGCGGCAATTTAGGGAACGCAAGATAATGGGAAAGAGAGGGACACAAACGAGCAGCAGCACAAAACCACAGGGGGTCTAACCTCTGCTGTTTGTCTTCTGTCGCTCTGATCACCAGATGATAGAGCGCGGCCTCCAGAAGGTTCTTGTTTTAGAGGACGATGTGAGGTTCGAGCCCTGGTTCAAGCGGCGGCTAAAGGCCATAATGGGCGACATCGATAAGGCCCAGCTGGACTGGGACCTCATGTAATAGCACACACCCAAACTATTTACACACACACCCACAAACCTGCGTTAAGCCCCACCAACACACTCTTCTCTGTGTCTTCCCCAGCTATGTTGGACGTAAGCGCATGCAGGTGATGCAGCCGGAGCAGTCGGTGGAAGGTGTGAACAACCTGGTTGCGGCCGACTACTCCTACTGGACCCTCGGCTACGCGCTTTCGCAGCAAGGGGCCAGGAAGTTGTTGGCCACAAAGCCGCTCACGAAGATGCTGCCTGTCGACGAGTACCTGCCAGTCATGTTCAACAAACACCCCAAGTCAGTCCAAACCTCAGTTTTTTCTATGATTTGAAATCATAGTGCTGCTTTTTTATTCAAGGCATATAGTGCACTAAACCATAAACTACATAAATAGGTCTTACTGCATGATGATTGTTCACAAACTCAGACACTTTTGGACTGTCTGGTTCGTGAACAAACAAGCAAATATTTACTAAGGACCAAAAAAAGATGATTGCAGGTGCACTGCACACTTACATAAGAAACTAGGAAACTCCACAATTAGAATAAACCTGAAGATGCAAGGAAATAAAATATAAATTTAGAGAAATGAACGCATGCATGCATGGAACCTGTGCATGTACAAAAAAAGAGGCTCTCGGGCAATAAACCAGTGCAGAAATACGAGAGGATCTACTGTACAGTAATTATCTTAACATAGACACAAACATACATGTTCACGGACCCTTTGACTTTTTAGACTCTGGGACACTGTGTAGATTCCTAGTTTGTGCTCTGGTGGTTGACCACAACCTCCATCCTTTAAAATCCTAGTTATGCTCCCTTATACAGAATGCCCTATTCTTGTATCCTTGTTCCCTCTCTCCTTCCCCCTGATTATGTTCCCTTTTCTTTAGTTTTTTTCTTCCTCTGCACCATCCCCCTCTTCTCCTCCTTCTTCTGAGCTCCCTCAGACACAGGGCATGGATTGTTCCTGGGGTTCAGTGGGTGCAGAGCTTTGCACAGGATACACAATGCTGTTTCTTTTCTACTTGGGGATTCCTGCTGTGCTGCGCTGTCCTCCACCTCCACCTCTACCTTCACCTCCTCTGTCCGTCCCATTTTGTCCTTTGACGCAGCTCTCCGCCTTTTCCTTGCTCTCCTCTCATTCTTCGCTTCTCTTTCTTTCTTTTTCTCACTCTCTTCGCCTTCCCTCACTCTTTTTCAGACCTCAATTTTTATTTTTTGCACACCTACTCCCTGTGTCACCCACTCCTCCTCCCCCTTCCGTCTCTCTCTTTGAGGAATTTGGGCCAGCACAGCTCTTCCTGCTGGTTGGAGAACGGGGACAGGATTCCCATTGATAGAGGCCTGAGCATGGGGGTGGGGTAGAGATGGACACTGTGCAAGTGTGTGCGTGTTACTATATAAATACTTGGATATGTGTGTCCAGTGTGTATTGTATAGATTACTATGTAAATACACAATGTGTGTGTTCAACAGTGGGAGAAGGTGAGCTCTTATAAAGGACAGAAATTGGAAATATGGACACAAATGTGAAAAACGTGGCAGGAAAACTTGGTAAAATGTGTTTAAATTATGAATATAATTATTTCCTTTTCGCAGAAGGAGACTTTGCTCTGTTACTAAACTCGGTGAAATGCTTCTTTTCTTAAGTTCCTGGTGTATCTCATTTGTTTTCTTTGGCTCAAAAACAGACAAAAGAGAAACCCAAATGCATGCATGCTTGGATGCTGTGTTCAAGTGTGTGTGCGTGTTTGTGTGTGTTGGTGAGAGGTCAGCGACTGTGAGCACTAATAAAGGTGAAAGTTTTCACTATCCCCACGGAGCACTTACAGGCTTTAAACAGGCGGTGAGACAGCAGGCGGTTGACCTCAGTGGTGACCTCTGTCTGCATGAGTGTGACTCCTCCAGGCTGACGTGTCACAGCCACTTGGCCGTCATTCCTCCCTCTGGCCCGGCTGCAGGCGGATGATGACGCCCTGATAGTAGAGTTCAGTGCTGTTCGCAGGGTCTCTCTATCATACATAGTGCCACAGTATATAGTGGTTTTTGCCATACTTTCATATGTTTTGATACCTTCTACTAATTTCTACTAACTCCTACTAACTATATTGTTTAGAGAAGCATTTTACTATTGTTCTCACTATCAATTAATCTGAAAATATGTTTTCTTGCAAATGCAAAATAATAATTTACCAGACTCAAGGTGATGTATTCATATTGCTCAGTTTGACCGCTTTACAATCTAAAAACTGAAGACATTCAGTTTACTATCATATGTGAAAAAAAAACAACCAAATACTCACATTTGAGAGGATGCGACCAGAGTTGGTTTGACCGATTGATCTGCTTGAGAAATTACTGAAATTATTAATCCATTATTAAAACTGTTCTATTCTAAAAAATAAAAGCTTATAAAATATGTAATGTTGTTATTTATATTTTTTAAAAATCAACAGCATATGAAGTAGTTCAAATTATCTTAAATTAACCTTCATCCCTTTGTGTACTGAAAATAAAATTTACAATTTGCTGTTACAATCTTCATCAAATTATGCCCAATATTTCCAAGATGTCTTAATCTTCTTTGTCTCACCTCCCCTCTCCCCGTCTCTCCCTAATCCCACGCAGCACTCAGTTCATGACGCACTTTGAGCCGCGGGACCTAAAGGCCTTCTCCGTTGAGCCGCTGCTCATCTATCCCACCCACTACACCGGAGAGCCGGGCTACATCAGCGACACGGAGACCTCCACCATCTGGGATGATGACGCCGTGGCAACAGACTGGGACCGGCAGCACGCGCGCAAGACGGCCCAGCAGGGTCACATCGGCACTGTGGCGCAGAACAGCGTCACCGGAGACTCGCCGCCTCCCGCCTCTCGGGCGTCGCGTGACGAACTCTGATGAAGAGCCCAGAGACTCATAGAGAGACAGAGACTTGTGTTTATGAATATACCGTGTACACAGTGAATGTCATGTGTACACACACTTGAAAGGAAATTTGAACTACAAGCCAAATATTCTACCTTGCATTTACACACACAAACACACACACACACACACACACACACACACACACACGCACACACTGGTATCGGATTGACATGTCAGTCTACTCTGCTGCCTGATGAGGGGACACTGAGGAGACAAAGGAAGAGGAAGAAGAGCAGAATCTAGGACGAGGGCCAGCCGGCCTTTGACAAAAGCTTTATTTATCCCCCATGTGCCCCTTCTGACGATGTGCGGTTTGGAGGTATGGCCTGAGAAAACTTAAGCAACACATGGAAGAAAACTCAATTTTCTGGACATGAAACATTCTCACAAATCAGTTTTACTATTGATTCAGAAGATCATTGTTATTTACAAAACTTACAAACTAAACATGTGTTTCTTACTGGACAGGGAATAAAGGAATCTAAATGCTGTCTGAAAACAACTCTGGAGTATGTGCGTGTCCGTTTGTGTTTGTCAGTGTGCACATGGGCATAAATATGTATATTTGTACGACTCATGGTGTTCAGCTATACACTGAGAGAACGGTCCTTTCTTTCCAAGCAGCAGGGCAGTAATGGATGTTATTAGGCCAAGCGTTTCTGTCATTGCAGTTATATCACCTGCACAGCGGGCTGGTTCCTTCTAGGAAGCATCTCAGAGCAGCAGTCATAAATAACATGTAGCCTGTAGGGTGTGTATGATGTACAGTGTCATCCACTTCGGTCCCCGGCCTTCCCATTTCATTTGTTTTATGTTTTCTAAAAACTGGATTATTGAAATCCCCCTGTCCTCGACACAGGCTGAACCAATAAAACAACTTCTCCATTTCTGTGTTTTCCCTCTGCAGCGTAAACTGACACAAATGTCGCCTATCCTCTTAGAGTAATTTGGATTATTATTGGATTAATGTGGCACTGCAGAGAGTTTGGAGACAAATGAAAAGATCCCAGGCCAGATTCAAAACCCAGGACGGCAAAGCAACAACAAGAAATGCACTGCACTCTGCGATGGGACTGGAATAGAGCCTTCATTAAGTGATGTATATTATTGTTTCACTGGCTGAATTGCGAGCATAAACTTGCTGCAACTGTTCCCACAACCTTCTGATAGTTCCTTGCATAGAGGACAGTGTTTTCCTTCCTTGAACCTCCTGAACCTCCTTCGTGGCGTTGCTCAAAAATGGTGGTAAAACATGAAAGGAGCTGCAATCTCCCAATAAATTCGGAGGCTTGAGCGGTGATCATGTACAGCTCTGTGGGTGTGTTGGCTCCCACTGTTCAGCCGGCTCAGCGAAATTCTGCTCAGTGTTTTATAGATCCTGTCTGCCGGGGGATCTGACAGGGAGGAGGATGGAGCGAGGGGGGAAACGGGCGTGTAGGGGAGTGTGAGCCGGGGCCAGAGGTGACGGTGAAGGTTACAGGGGATGTGGTGAGGCAGGAGATTAAAGAGACACAACAGTGTTGAAGGATTATTGGACCCAAAAACAAATCTATTTACATTTTAATATTATGCTCTTGGGTTCAGACAGTGTCATTGTCAATCTGGCTTCATGCAACAAAATTAATAATAGAATTATCATTGTCATTGTCGTGCTGAGATGTTAGTTCCATATGATTCTTCAAATGCACGTTTGCTTCCTAGGTTGCTGTCCCTTTCCAACGCTGCAGTGCGAAGAGAGAGTTTAGGCTGCTATCTGCAGGTCATGTGTGGAATGGCAACTGGGTTGGAGGAGTCTTTACGATGCCTGTCGAATTATCCACTTCATATAATCGAATACACTATAGTTTTTACTATAGTATCATTAGCTACAGGCTGTCATCAAATAAAAGTAATGTAATAGGTTGTAAAATATCACTCACACACACACACACACACACACACACTATTATATAAGGCAGATGAAGCGGTGACTGGAACCAGTTGTTAAGGAGCAAGTTGGTGCATTTGAGCTGCAAAACAAATTGGAAAATGTGGGTTTTTTTGCATTCATATACAGCGGACTCCTTCTTAATTAAATATTATTATTATTGTATATGTACTTCTATACAAATACAGAATTTGAAAAAAAACAGGAATTTGTGGCTCACTGTGGCAAATCCTAAATGTGTCTGGATTGGAAAAGACAGAACTGAGAAATCGGAAAAAACAAAGACTTCCAATGGTCGAGTCTGTACACAGCTGCTGTGTGGATTTAGCAGTTGCACATCTTTCCTCCTTCTCCTCCTTCTATTATGGCTGTGAATCACAGCCATAATAGAAGTGATACTCAGTAATACAGAGCAGTGCTGGTGTTTTATGGAGGGATTCTGCACTCAGGTAAGAGAAATGTCACAGTATCTGATACAAAATTGCCATTTTCTTACTTAAATGTCACTTAACTCCGTTTGTGAGAGAAATTATTTGCTACAGGGCTGCTGATGATTAAATATTGACCTACAGTGTCTTTGTCAATAATAAGTTAGTCCTGGGAGCTGGAGAGGAGAAGATGCCTGACCTAGATTCATGCACACACACACACACACACACACACACACACACACACACACACACACACACACGTGTCAATGTATGAGGAAAGTCATGCATGCATGCTTTTACGTTTCTATGACATTGTGTACGTGGGTGGCATAGTAGTGAAGCGGATGTCCTCCTCTTCCTCTTGGTACTCCGGTTTCCCCTTCAGTCCAGAGACATGCTGGTGACTCTCAATTGCCCATGGGAGTCTTTTCTAAATCAAAGTCAAGTAACTGCAGTTTATTAAACACCGCCATGAAGCTGACTGTACTGAGGTTTTATTACTGTAAATCTATGCCTGTCATGTAATTGTTCAATTTTACATGTGATATGTTTACAGCAATAATCCTAACATCACTTGACTGGATTGATTATTTTTTTGGAAAGCCTGTGATGCTTGACACATATCTTAACTGATAATTGAATGCGTGCACGTATTATGCAAATTGAATACATGTAAATGCTTTCCCCGTCAGAAGGAACAGTGTGAATTGTTAGTGTTACTGGGAAGGATTGCAATACCAATAAGAAAAAGTGACATTGTTGCGTAAGTGGGTGAAATGCGTCAGTGATGCTGTGCTGAAGAAACTGGCAGTGACTCACACACACATTTACATACGCTCACAATCTGCACATGTACAAATACGTCTGCATGTTTTTCCAAAAAATTGGGGAAGCAAAGAAAGAGAAGGAAATGGACAAAAGCTAACATTGTTCTTAAAACACTTGCAGTGCCTCTGCCTCCTCGTCTCCTTTTTAATTTAAAAATTCTCTTTTCTCTCGATCACTGATCCAGAGAAAGTGTCTGTTGTCTCCCTCTGTTCTCCTGCTCACGCTGATAATGACTAACTGTTCAGTGTCAACAAGAGCTCCCCAGACCTCCCAACAGTGACTCAATGAGAGAGGGTGTGTGTGTGTGTGTGTGTGTGTGTGTGCGTGTGAAGCAAGGGAGTGTAACACTGTCAGTACAGAAAAGGCCCTGGCTGCACTATAGCAACAATACTCATAGCTGATGGACAGACAGGAAAATATTATTAGTATAAACAGTCTTTTAATCGGATAGTATTCATGTTTACACCCATGATAATCTATAATAATCCCTGTCAAGGATAAAGTCCCCCCCAAAAAATGAAGAAACTAATTTTAGAGTTCATAGTGTGTTTGGTTCCTACAGTATGTTAACCAGCAGAGAGCAGTGTGGAGTTATGAAAGCGTAAACTGACAGACATTGTGCCATTATTAATTTATGTTCCAGTGTTTTGGCATATTGTTACTTCCACTTGAGTATTTCCACCCCCATACTTCTACTTTACCATACTTCAATGGTGAATAATGTCGGTACTTGTTTGACTGCAGCTGCTGCAATAGTTTCTCTTCAGATTAAGATTTACACACAGAACATTAAATGCACTTCTACAGTATATGATGCATTTTTATGAATCAAACAAGCCATCAATATACTACTGTAAACTGTCATTAGCATTAACTCCTTAATCCGTCACATTATCAAAATGCTGCTTACATAATAGTGCAATTGATTACGTAATACAGTAACTGACACTGGAAGAGGTTAGTCATTTTTAAAGGAGGAAAAGTTGTTTGTTGCAGGATTTTCTCTTGAGTAATTCATTTATTTTTCATTGAGATATTGTGTGTTTTTTCACTGTTTCCCTCTCATGTGCCAGCATCTATTTACTGCTCCAATTGTACGCTATTTGTTAATGTGTTCAGTTGAAAATGTCTCCTTTGTGTGAAGGAGAAAATGGGACTAAGAGAAAGACAGAGTTTCTGTTTGTTCTCAGCCAGAACGAAGGGATCTGTGATTGTATAGTGTGCATATGTGTGTGTTGTCACAGTTTGGAGAGCTTCACCTTCCCAGCTGTGTAAACTGCCGCACGCCACACTGTGACTGTGTCAGCACACTCGGACGGAGGCAGGGGAGAAAGGCGAGAAGAGTTCAGCAACAGTGAGAATATATGCGTACGAGTTGGCTGAGTGGTTGGCAGACAAAACCCAAATGGAAAAGGGAACTTGAAAAAAAGTTAACGTGGACCCCTCATCTGTATATCTGTGAATGCTCCTTTTCTTACGTGTCAGACGTCAGGCCAGTGAACAAGCACTGAGCTGCGCTGGAGTCAAGAGATCTGGCGAGTGGCAGAAGAGGAGCACAACAGAGAGAGGAAACGGAGGAGGAAACGCGAGAGGAAGGCCGAGAGCGGGGGACAGTTCAGTGGGAGTCCATCCACACGGCAGAGACAAGGCGGCGTGCCCCCTCCCCTCCTCTCCCGGCTCTTCGGTGCAGCTTGATTTATCTGGAGTGTGATTAGAGAGGCATTTTAATGCTTGATGGGTTTTTTTAGGTTTTTTTTTTATCATTGAGCTCCAACCATGAGTCAGTGCTAAATATAAGCATACTTTAGGTGGAGTCTCATCGCATTCTTGTGTCCAGGATTTGAGGGAATTTCATCACGCTGAGTCATAGTGAGGCTCTGACTCATGAAGGCAACGCAGCTCAAGTTCCCAGGGGGGAGGCAACGTGATGCAGTAGAAAGTAACTGAGTACATGTAGTCAAGTACTGTACAGTAGTAGAGTAGTTTTGGATTCCCTGTGCTGTGTAATGAAGATTAATATTGTACATTAAAAAAGATGTAGAGCATGTAAAATATGATACAAAACATCTTTCTAAAAAGTGTCTAGATGGGCTCCTTGACATGTTTCAGAAAAATCCTTATAAAACTCTTCACCTAAAACTCTTCACCTCACACCTTCTCTTGAAACCCACTGAGACTGATCTAGACAACTGTTTACAAAGTAGTTCAAACTATTCTTTACTTCTGATGCCGTAAGTCCATTTTGCTGGTGTTATTCTTCATGTGCACTTTTGATTTCAGGGCTCGTACGCGTGGAGCAGTTTTACATGTTGTATTGGTACTTTTGCTTCAGTTAATGTTTTGAGTTTTTCCCCAGCTGATACCACAGCAGTGTTTTCTCTCTCTCTCTCTCTAGTAATGAGCCGACAGTGAACTTCACCGGATGCTCGTCTGGCATCACTGTGTTTTTCTAGCAGCTGTTGATTCACCTGGGAAAACAGGATGCAAGGTTTGACTTAATGCTTCAGCGTCTAACTGTATGAGGCGACTATCTCCACTTTTGTATAATATTAACAGTTCACTTCCACTGTGTGTGTGTGTGTGTGTGTGTGTGTGTGTGTGTGTGTGTGTCGGAGCACTGCCTGGTCCCGGATAATCCTCTTTCCAGCAGCTGCTGTGTTTTTACACATGACTAATTCTTATTCCTACAGTGAACTCTCTCTCTCTCTCTCTCTCTCTCTCTCTCACACACACACACGCACGTTCTCCATAACTGTTACACATTTGTTATGGTTTGACCTTTGCCCTGCTGTCACACAAATGTCTCCGAGCTGTGCTGTACGACAGAGAACTGAATCAGTAACATTTTGCAGCAAAATCATAATTCAATAAAAGAGTGTGTTTATCCTTCGACACCTCTAGTAACACATCCAGAAAGATCTTCAAGGAGGGAAGGATGTGAATTGACTTCTGATATCTTTGTTTGAACACTGAATGAGTGTGGTCTGGGATCCGTAAATGAGGCCAAAAGTCAATCCATCATGGAAAATATTTGCCATTGTTAGTAATTCTTAGAAACTCCTCTGCAACATCCTCTTCTTCATCTCAGCTTTCCTGTCTTTCTTTCGTTTTTCTTCACATTCTTCCACAGTCAAACTCTCTTTAGTCCGAGGGCAGTTTTTTTTGTTTTAAGGGGGTAGGGCCACCAACGCATGACTCCTCCCCCCTCTGGCTGGGATGAATGTAGGGGGTGAGGGAGAGAAGGAGGGGGGGCAGAGAAAGACAGAGACAATAGACTTTAATCACTCATGTGGTTGAGAGCTGTTGGTTAGAGCTGAGCTCCACGCGTGCTGAGAGGGAAAGAAAGGAAAAGGGAAACAGTGAAACTGCACACGGTGGGAGGACAAGTGGAGGGAGAGAAACAGGAAGGGAGAAGACTGAGGTGGACAACTTGAGAGGAGAGTTGTCATTTGTGTCCGGGGCTGAAGACCAGACAGTTAATGACCAGACTGAGGAGAGAGGAGGAGGTGACCAACACAGGGAGTCTACTTCATTCTGAAGAAAAACCTGAACTTGAAAACCACCTCAAGAGCTCCACGTTTCTTCACATTCCACCCAAGCCCTCTCCATCCACCCTGCTGTCCAAACTGGAGTATGTCCTGCCGTCCCTGTCATCCCTGCCGCTGATCCAAGCGGTCAGCATGATCTCCCACTACCCTCTGGCCACCCTCATGCCTTGGCCCGCGAGTCCCCACCACCACTGTCCCGACCTGGACTGCACCTTGCTGCTGGAGGGGGAAGGAGGGGTCGCCCTGCAGAGGTACCAGCCTCGCTACCCGGAGAGCAGCCCACGACACTGGGTCAGTACAGTGCACGGCAAGAATTAATTGTGCCTGTTTGTCGGAGTCTGTGTTTATTTCTGCGAGGCACAGGTTGTTCCAGTCTGGTTAAACAGCCTGGCGGATGTTGGCCTTTCGCATGAACTGCCTTCCTGTGCCATCTGTTGTTTGGAGTGAGGTGTTGCAGGGATATTTTGTGGTCCTGGTTTTGATGGATTCAAGGATGGGAATGGGGAGTAAAGTGTTGGGAAGACTGAGATAGTGAAACAAAGCTTGGCGGTACAAACACCGAAAGGTTGAGTGACGCGCAGGGAGTTTCTGTTTGTACCTCCTTCAAGGTCCGTTTCTTGAGAGAAAATGAAAACAAATCTGTGGCTGCTCTGGATTCAGCAGTTCTGGCCTTGCTGGTGGCCCCATGCTCAGCTAACAGCTTTTTCTTTCCAAAAAAAGATGGTCATTTCAAAACCAAATCAAATACGCCCGCAACTTTTCAATTTGCCCGACTCAGAGATCAGCGATTGTCCCATTTCTTTCCCCGCAGTTCCTCTGCTTGACCTCTACTCAGTGAAATTTTATGCAATAACTTGACAACTCACAGCAATTATGCAAAGTAGACAGTAACCTTTGGAGGCACAGACGACAGCTGACCTCTTGTGAAAGGCAGTGATTCAAATTCACTGCAACTACCGCTTATTGGTGGCTCTCTCTCTGTGTGTGTGTGTGTGTGTTGCTGACTGTTCACAATTCACAGAAAGGCCATTACTCACTTTACTTCGGGATCCCTAACAACCTAAATACAGTATGTGTGAGGGAAAAAGTAGAGCAGGAAAAAAAGAAATGCTGCACACATTGATTCATCTGTGAGTTTGCAGGTTCCCCGCATCAGTGTGATCACCATAGAAACAACTGCATCCTATTCCATCTTATAGTGGCTAAAAGTTTCCCTGTGCTCACTTGCAATGTCAAGGTCAAAGTGAAATTTCATTTGGTGTTGAGAAATGTGTCGTGAAATTGAGGTCTAAAAAAAGGAGTCTGGTCTGAGGCAACATATCAGGGATTAATATATTTCCTCGATACCCCATTATAGTGTCAGCGAAAATAAGCGTAACTTTTTAAAAAGCAGTGGATTTATTGGTAACAGCTCATCTACGTAGGTTTCCGTCACATGACTGCCACTGCAATGTATTGTGTTTTGAATGTTGGGAAGTCATCCTCCCTCGCTGCCTATCTGGCATCCTGGCGGACGCGTCCTCCCGTCTCGCAGCACCGCTTCCGCCAATTGTTTTGGAGGGGTAAGAAGACTGGAGGTTGGCTCGCAGACTCTCACAGTCTCTGGCCGCTTGTAGCCAAAGAGTATCACGCATTCATCAACGCTGCGTGCCAGAAGTGAATTCCATGCGAGTGTTTTCACAGTGTTGGGTTGTGATTGTCCTCACAGCCGCTTATATGGAAATACCTTCCATAGACTTATGTGAATTTTACCCTCTGTGACATAATGAAGAAAATTGAAGCGTTTATGTGTTGACAACTACTTGTGTCCTGCTGTTTGCAGCAGAGAACATTATCTCTTAACACAAACTGCACCATTCTTCACGTGAAAAGCAATAATTGCACGACCCGCTGCATGCCTTGTTGTCTAAGTCCATCAGCTGGCCTGGCCGCCTAAGAGGTCGAAGACTTTGCCTTTACTGCTTCCATGTGTTCCCTCTCCACCGAATTCCTGCAGATCTGCAAAAGGTTATGAAACCGTGCCAGTCATAAAGGCCGAGGCTGGAGTCATTACCTCTCTGTAATCAGTAGTGTGCAGTCACAGAGGCTGTCAGGTCCACAGTTCAGGTCCGGGACGAGGGAGGAGTGCTGAGGTGTCAGTCATTATCAACAGTCCACTGAGGACATGGAGTCTCCAACATGAACACACAAGTGAAGGGACACATTATTTTTTTTTTTTTTTTACAATTGCTGAAGCAAGACAAAGCCATAAAAACATAGTGTGTGTGACATAACATACAATAAACTGAGATGTTCAAAATAAACTTGTTTTATTCTGACATTGGAGGACGTGTCACAAGAAGGAAAGACAAAGGATATGACCGGGTTTGAACCCACTTGAACAGAAGTGAGAGTGTGAACGACTGCACACACACACACACACACGTCTCAGCGGCCTATCGCAGTACACTTTGCTGCTCTAGCTGCATTTTGAAGTCGGCAGCATTCGACAGTGTAATGAAGCGCTGGTTGATCAATTAGACAAACTCCACTGCTGGGTAATGTTTACCCATCCCTCACGCGCTGGCTCACGACAGCCAGCAGGGCAGTTCAATAACCCAATTCTCTGGAAATGCAGAAGTGACTTTATGCAGGGAAAACAGGGACAAAGGAAGGGGGGGATGAAGAGAATTTCGATGATGGCGTGTTTTCCATTGAAAAAAGTCACAGAGCTGAGTTAGCACTCCTCCTTCCCCTTTCTTGTCCTTTTGAGCAGAGAAGTGCACGTTTCAGGCGGATGCTCTGTGACGTCTCAGTGTTTCCAGTCCGTTTTCTGCTCGTCATGTGTTTTGATGACTTGACAACGATTTCGACAGTTTGTGATTCATTCATTCCGGCTGAGACAAGTTCTGTCCTGTCCAGTTTTGTTTGTTATTTTAATTTTGATTGATGTAATATTTCAGGTGTCAGTAATGCTCAATCACATATTAGTACATTTCACAACAGCTGGTTTACCTCTGGCAAGTGAAGAAGAAATGGAAAGAGTGGTAAGCATTGACAATACAACCCACAGCTGCAGAGACAGTTATATACTTCACTCACTTTTCTCCAGAATCCAGGTCTCGGTCCTCCTTCCATTGGGGCGACCACTTAAGATGGTGTTTGCACACTTGGGTGACCCCCAGCGTGTCAAGTCGTCTGGTCGCCTGCAGCTCTGTGGAGGTCCATATAATTGTGATCTTGGGCCTAATTAGGTCACATAATGGGATGGTGTGAAAAGTCAATACCACGGGCATTGTCCCTGTCACACGAACGTCCATCCCAGAGCAACAACAATACAGGAGCAGCTTGCTCAACTGGGGCAGAAACGCACCACACCATATGGTAATGGGTGTGTACTTTGTGGTGGTCTCTGTGTGTGTGTGTGCGCGTGTGTGTGTGTGTGTGTGTGTGTGTGTGCCCCACACAAAATATCTCTGTTCCCTTTCCCACTCAGGGAGGGCATGCAGTATTATCCAGGACGCCTGACTAGGATCAGGCTGGCATTGTGCTGTGTGTTTGTGCTGTGTGTGTTTGTGTGTGTGTGTGTGTGTGTGTGTGTGTGTGTGTGTGTGCGTGTGTGTGTGCGCGCGCATGTGTGTTTGTGTGTGTGTGTGTGTGTGTGTGTGTGTGTGTGTGTGTGTGTGTGTGTGAAGCTGGTGTCCAGTTATTAATATGAGCGGTCAGCACTCACAAAATCTTGGAGTCAGCAGTTTACTAACTATAATAACTCTGCTCAGTTCAAACGCTCAGATACACACAGAAAAAAAAGATCTAACTTCAGAACAGGAGCGATATCCTGCATTTGTCTCAGTTAAACGTACAGTAAGATGGTGAATCTAGAACTAAGTGCTAGATCTTTTCGACATGACAAAGTGCAGAAGACCAGGTATAAGGAACAATAAGAGTAGTTAGGGTGTGGGAGGTGTCAGGGGAGGAGGTTCGTTTTCAAGATCTCTGTTAACATCTAGATAACTTCTACACAACATATTGTTTTGGCAGAGAAAATATATTATATTATCGGTGTTATGGCAACAAGTGTACTGTGTACGCTTGTTTTTGTGCTACTGCCTCTTTTTCTTTTTAAGCAGCTCTGGCGTGTGTGTTGCAGTGTGCATCGTTTACGCAGTTTCGTTTCCTACAATGCACATGCTTCCCACTTCACTTCAACAACAACATAACTTCTGACGTGTGACATGGGATGAAGGGACACAGTTCTGTCTCACAGTCCAGGCAGAACAAACTGTTTCACAAAGTCACAAACTCTGTTACTCTGTGTATTCTGACGTGATGAAGTTGAAAGTCTCCTTTGTCGTTCCCTGCTGTGATTTCAGTGTTTTGGCGAGGCCACATTGGGACCGGTGCATTAACCGGCTGCGCTGGTGGTATGTGTTGTTTTTGTTTTGCGTACAGTATGTGAAAAGTTAAGGGGCACAATTGGGCAACAGATGGTCCAGCTCTCATTAGCTGGGGAGGGGTCAGACAGACAACTGAGCCAGTCCAGACCGATTCATTCAAGGCTTAGCGGGGCTTAGATCTGGAGGGGGTCAGGGTTGGGGCCCCATGGGAGTAGAGGGGCTGTGTTTGTGTTGTCTGTGCTGGTAACTCTTCGAAATGCAGAGACACCTGAAACCACCTTTGAGTGGATTATCCTTGGGAGCAACGGACCAGCTGAATCCATATGGAGGCTGTTGTTGAAAAAGGAAGAGGAAAAAAAACCTGCCTGTTACATCATTTTAATGCAGACTAAGCAAGATATGGTAGATTTGATACAAAATGAAACTTGAATTTAACGACACGTTTCAAGGAAATGTGTAGTGATTTTGGTCTTGATGTGAAGTGCCGAGGAGGAGGAGGGGTCTCTGTCTGCAGTTCAGGACTTTACTGGAAACGAATGATGTCACCCGTCCACACACACACACACACACACACAGAGAGAGAGAGGGGGTGAGAGAGAGAGCTCGACAGCAGCCAGGACAATGGATCTGAGGAGCAGAGACATGACATAAGAGCAGAGAGAGGGAGGCAGAGCTTTAATGTGGCTGTTTGAACAAAGGGCTCAGTTGGCCGAGGAAGAGACAGATAAAGAGAAAGAGAAAAAGAAAATGCAGCTGTGTGTATCAGGAGAGATGACCCAACGTGTCCTTATGCATCTCTGCTTTCATTGTTGTTACTACTGAGGGCATGGCCGCTGCTTCACTCACTGCCCCTAAACGACCTGTTGAAGCTGCTTTCATTGTCTCACGGTTTGGTTCAGTGAGTTACGGCAGATCACCCTGACCCTGCAACATAAATCCAACCCTCTCGTGTTTTTCCCGCTGCTTTGGCCTGGTCTGGATCAAACCTCTCTGCTGACTCTGGATAAACCCAGCGGTTCATGAACTCTGCCCTCTACTGGGCAGTATGCTTTGGAAACACCGAACCGCCGACCACACAAAAACAACACGCTGTGAAATGCAAGTGTGATAAGTACATTTACATTTCACACACACACACACACACGCAGACACACACGCACGCATGCACACACACGCATGCATGCACGCACACACTTCTATCTTTGGGAGGACACTTCACATAAAGCACACATTACCATAACCTAATTCTAAGCTAAACCCTAAATCCAAGTCTTAACCCTCAGACAGCTCTTCAAATGTGTCAGAAATAATAGCACGAGAAGACAGAGAAGGATTGTGGAGGTACACTGACATGATTTGGTTTGGATATCGTTGCAGAAAAGATGATTGCTATTTTTGGATCTTTCCATCGGGGAGAGTTTTGCTGCTGTCACAGCTGATACTCCTCTTGCTGGATGAAATGATCGGGTCTCCAGCAGAGAGGAAGAGCAGTGCGTTTTTTTCTCCTCTGCTCTGAAATTGTGAAATCACTCCTTCTCTGGAAGCCCAGTACAAGATGGCCCCGTTGCATCACGCTTGTCTTTCAGCCAGCATGGATCCTCTCAGTTTCTGACTGTGCTGTGAACTCTCCCCTGTCTCTCCCGCGCTCACTCACAGCAGAGATAGTGTCCTTTCAAGTTAATCTCAATGGTGTCCCACGCTTTCTTCCCCACACGACCTTCTTATCTCCGATGTAAACACTGAGACATTAAACATGCGACTCAAGACCCTCTCATTTGGTGTCCTCTGTGTGCTTGTGGTTCAGTTTTGTTTTTTCCAGTCTTGTGATCTTCTCCAGCTCTCAGCAGTCCCCTTTTCCCTCTCCTCCTCTCCTCTCCTCTCTTCTTCTCTCCTCCGTCTTCTCATTGGTCTGCTTTCATGACCCTGCTCCAGGCCAGAGAGGCTCCACAGCCAGTCAGGTATGAGGACAGCAGCCTCGCTGGAGTCAGGAGGCTGCAGGCAGGAAGTGGGAGATTTCCTGGAATGTGCGTTTTTCCCCACATTGGTGCAATAACAGAGCGAGCAGTGCTCCTCCTGTTTTTGTCCCCTTTTGTGCATGTGCTATGGCTGCCTGGTTCGGACGTCGTCGAGCAGGGAGAATTAAGAGCCTGTCTAGGAAGTCCAGTAATGACGTAATGTGCTCTATCCACATCAAGGGCTTTCCTAAGTGTGATTGCGTCATTAGTCTTCTAAGAGGAAGGAAAACTTGGAATATGGATTGTCCTCTACTGTAGTGCCTAAATATCCTTTGCATTATTTATTAGCCTCTCAAACATAGAAACATGAAGATGCCACTACTGCTTGTACTTGTCCATAACATTTCATAGAGAAAGACTGTTTTTTTGACACCTATAATAACCTATATTATTGATTATGTGTTACATCAAATTATATTTAATAATGAATATATATTTTTGGCATGGAAAGTGATTAATTGTTGGAATAGATCACCAAACTGTTAAGAATTATCAACTTAGACAAGATTCAACATTCAAATGTTTCTTATTAATGTTAATGAATCAGTTATTACTCACTGCAATGATATTTAATAATATGACAGGGTCCTCTTTAGTTAACGAGTGTTTTTTAACTTAAAGTACATTATGTAATGCTAGTTTTGTACTTTTATTTTACAACATTTGAATGAATGCAAGACCTATAATGGAGTATTTTTACATTGTGGTGTTACTACTTTGACTTTAGGATCTGAATATTTCTTCTAGCAATGATGATACTCGACTTGACAACTCAAGTTCAGAGTGCACTCAGCTGCCCGTCCGTCAGACGGAGCAGCAGCCGTCACATTAGTCGGGCTTCTTGTTTCCACTGAGATATGACATCACTCCCACAGTGAGACCAACACTCCAACCGCCCCGGGGCAGAGCTGGAGGTCGCGTGGGGCCGAAACCTTCCCACTGCCCCTCTGGGCTTCCCAGACCTCCGGAGACCCCGGTGGACACCGGGGCAGTTTGGCCTGGGAACTGGAGCCCGGCCAGATGTACAGTACATCACGATGAACTGTCAGCAAGAGGGGAAACTGATAAAACATACAGTTTGATCACTGACTGAGAAAAGGCTTCCCTGGCTCCCTCCCAAAGCTGGGAGAGAGTGATGATGTCAAGAGAGACCACCTTGTGTGTGTGTGTGTGTGTGTGTGTGTGTGTGACATTCGGTGACGCTGAGTGTGACGTTGGAGTTACGTGTTGGTGTTATGGGAGCAAGAAGAGTGGGTAGGCCTCTCACGTACACACACACACACACACAAAAAGGGGATGACAGCAGGTCTCCCACTGATCCAGACAACAGCGAATATCATAAAGTTCTTATTGTCTCCTCCTGGCGTTGCATTTGGCATTTGATCAGCTGACTAACTTGACTTGTAAATTTATGAACCACTGCTTGTTCACAGTTGATATATGTTTATGATACAACTTTGTACAAAAAGACCCCCCCCCCCCACACACACACACACACACACAAAGTGGGTGCTTGATTCATATCTTCCCCTTTATTCACACAAGTGCACTGTCTGAGAAGTGAGTACATGTGCAGGCGCATTCACAGAGGAACAGTGTTGCCCGTTCTCATACACTCAGTCTATTCTCCTCTCCTGTCACCGACAATGCACAGTGCTGGTGACGGCATCTACAGCCTTCCTTGTATTGTCACAGGCCGCAGCTGCCTGACACACAAGATGGCTATAGGTTCCGCAGCACATCACGTTATCCTCTCAGTCAGAGACGGGGCATAATCACAGCAAAATTGCTTTTCACAGTCAAATAAAGTGGGGAACAAAACAAGATTTTCACTGAAAAGACTTTAACTCAGGCTGTTGAAGCCTCTTTTTTTCCACTCAGATCAATTTTAGCATGCATTTTAACACAGAATGACAACACTGTATTTTGTTGGACATCTGTTCTATCAGAATCATGCTCAGATGATATTTCTTCAGGAGAGCCTGACCAATATACCGATAACATGGGCCATGGGCCGTGGGGGCTGTGGCTCAGGAGGGAGAGTCGTTCGAGGTCGATCCCAGCTACCGCCGGTCTGCAAGCCGGTGTGCCCTTGGGCAAGACACTTAGCCCTAAATTGCCTCTGTCGGCTCTTCCAGCAGTGTATGAATGTGTATGAATGATAATAAATCATTATTATCAATACATCAAGGAAATCGCGGTGAATAGCAGCGCTGTGTGAATCTGTGGATGTGACTTTCCTGTAAAGGGCTTTGAGGGGTCTATATGACTAGAAAAGCACTACATAAATACAGTCCATTTACCATTATGAGCCTTTCACAGAAATTTCAGTATCGGAATTTATGGTTGCCAATATGTCCTGATATGAAAACTTTTGTTCAACAGAATATTTATTTTAGATTTACGTTAAAATGTGTTTATTTTCTTAACTCAAGTTTTACATAAATTTTTACATTGTTGGAATTTAGAAATATATATATATATATACTATATATATATTATCGGCCGATATAGCCCTATCGGCCCCCAAATGCCCATATTGGTCAATCTCACTTTTATTGAACATGTCATATTGGTTTGAGACAGATATGAGACAAAATGAGAACCTATATTTAAAGAGAAAATCCCAAAACTAAAATAAAGTAAAGTGAAATGAGAAAAAAACTTTCCAAAGTCATAAAATAATTCGTTTCTTAGGGCATCAGGGAAGCCAGGGATCGTCCTGTTTCAAGACAGCACACGACTGAAGGAATGCAACCAGACAACTCCCACGCCATAAAGAAAAAGAAGGAACATTTACTTTACCAAAAAAAATGAAAGCTCAATTTCATATTTTGAATCATGATAAACTTTTTATAAAAGTGCATATCACAAGGATTTGTGTCCATTTAATTTCAAGACAAAAAAAGTCCTCCTAAAAATGGTTATGAATAGAAAAAATAAATAAAACAACAGCAACATCACAATAAAATAAATCTGTAATGAAGTTAATCTTCTTTTGTAAAATCATTATTCCGTTTTGAACTATTCGTACCAAATGCTGGAATGACTAGTTTGGGCTAGAACATCTTCCATGGGAAGACATTTATGATTCCTCAGTATATTGCGCAAACAAATCCCAGCTCCGCGTCATTGCGCGCACGTTGTTGTCAGTCCGCTGGAAGTCTGTGGAAGGCCGAAGGAGAAGAGGAGGAGTTTGGACCGGACTGTTATGAGCGAGGGGAGGAGATCCGTCGTCCCAGTAGAAGAGGGGAGAGCCCACCGACAGACAGAGAGGAGGACCTGGCGCTTGGAGCGGAGCGGACCAACGTGGTGTGTGTGTGTGTGTGTGTGTGTGTGGCGGTGCCGGTGGACACACTTCTTACACAGCGAGGACCTCACAGGAAACAGAGTCTGCTTCTCTCCTTGACGGATTATTTCCAAGCTCTGATGCTGTCCCCGGACCATGAGAGAAACGCTCACCATGAAGTTCGCCTGGAAAACTAAAATGGTAAAGAAAATGAACCAAAACGGAGAAAAAGAAAAAACTCGTGGTTTTCCACCCTGTGTGCTCTGTTGTGGGGTCTGTGGGGTTGTTTTGTTTTGGGTTTTTTTGAAGAGAGGGGGAGAGGGAGGGGGCTTCAAGAGGGAATGGGGGAGAGAAAGGAGGGGGGGGGGCTGTGTGCAGGCTTGGGAAAGTAGAGGATAAAGGGGGAAGAGGAGGAGGGGAACAGTGGAACATTGAGTTTTAATTATTTTAGCCAGCTTTTAAATGTAGGTTAACCCACATTGTAATGGTGGTGCGCAAAGTTTAAAAATGTGGGCAACAGTTAAAAAAAAACAAAAAACAAATCCACTGCTCTGCTCCACCAGCGTATGAACTGGATCGGAGTCTCCCCTCCCTGACGGTGGATATGAAAACTTTTGTCTGGGGTCCCACAGTGAAAATAGACAGGGAACAATTGAGCAGGCCCCGGGGCCATCGCCGTCTCTCCACGGGTCCCAGCTGCGTCCAGCCGAGAAAAGCACAAAAGCCAACAGATCAGCGCCAGAGACTCCACTCCACTGCTGTTGTTATCTGGGGAGTATTGTTTCACACACAGCTGATGGGCTGATAGGCAGATGAGCTGAGATAGGGGCCTGTTCGCCCCTGTGTTCTCCTCTGTGTCCTCCGTGTGCACTCTTTTTGGAGCATCTCCTGTGGAAGGGTCCAAGTTATAACAGAGTAAACAGCTCATCTCCTGTTTACACCTCGCACAGAGTCATTTGATATGATGTCCTCTCTCCGCAAACTCACCCCCGACCCCTCTGTGTTGTTTCTGACGGGCCCATAGAAGATATGGGACAGACTGTTTTGGTTTCCGAGCTCATGGAACCTAAACTCGGTGCACAAAGTGAGCAGAGGTTTTTTTTTTTTTCTTTTTCAAACCCTTCCTCTGAAAAACCTCTCCAGCTCAGTGGCTGACAGAACGCAGGCTGTGTGTGCCGACTGTGAACTCAGCAGCCTGCGCCGGCCAGCACCGAGACCTCCCGCTATTGTTTTGGGAGTGTGTGGACTGCATGACTCACGCACTGATGTATTTATCTGTCCCTGCGCCAGCCATCCAGCCGGCAGCCAGCGGCGGCAGCGGCATCCAAAGTGAGAGACATGTTGCTGACCATACGACAGGATGCTAAGAAAGGGGGTTATGGGACGGGGCACGTGGACGCGTTTCAGACAAATGCAGCGTCTGGCGTGCAACGGCGAAGACATGCTTGCTGATTTAATCTGCCAAAGCCAGTTGAAATCCTCCTTTAAACCCCTCCTCTTCCTTTATGTATTTGTGCTGTCCGTTGGAGGGGCTTCCTTTTCATTCCTGCACCACATGTTTCTGTTCAAACCCAAACACGGTCCAGTCGTGGCCGAGTGCCTCCCGCCTCCAGCACCGTCCACTGAGCCTGTTAGCGGCGACTTTGACCCCTGACCTCTTTTCTGGCATCCTTTCTGTTTGGGCAATAGCTTGGACTCTGCCGTTGAGCTGCGTAAATGAAAGTGGGGACAAGTGAGAGTGATCTTGGCCGATGCTGCCTGTGTGCATGTGGGTGTGTGAGTGTGTGTGTGTGTGTGTGGACTTGGCCGTAATACTGCAAGCGTGGTGTTTCTGTTTGGCTAGTCCCTCTCCTCCGCTGTCTCCCTGCCTCTGTTTTTGTCTCCGTATGTTGATGTCTCAGCAGAACCCGGCCTCCGTTTGCTCTCGCTCTCTCCCTCCCTCTCTCTCTAGAGTTTTGTATTTTGATTTCGCTCTGCTTCCCTCCGTTTGCTTGTGCCTCGTCGTGATTTACAACCGGAGACAGACACTCTACATGTGGGTCCATGGCTGCGAGCGCAAAATCCATTTAGTCTGACAAGCTGATTTCAGTGTGGTTGAGGGCTCTCGAGACACAGATTGGTAATCAAGCTCTCTTGGAGAGTGTAATTAGGCAGACAAACAGACAAAGACACATCAACACGGAGGAAAAAGTGACGCAGATTTCACAAGGACGGGGTTTTGTTTGAGCACTCTGGCTCTTATCTCAAGTTTCTCTGAGCTCCAGGAAAAATCCGCCCAGCTCTCTGACTCCAGAGAGACACAGTGAAAGAGATGGATAGGGAATAAAAGAGGGAGTAAAGATGGGGAGGGAGGGAGGGAGGGAGGGAGGCCTGGCAAGCTGCTTTGGTGGGGGTTGGGGACTCGGTCATTCTTGATGTTTTACTGCATCTCAGTCCTTCTCCTCCTAGTTTGTGTGAGTGCTGTGGTTGTGTTCCTTTTGTTTTTTCTCTTTCCTACATCTGCTTTCCCCAAAAAGGTTTCCAACATCCCCATCAGACTGACAGTTGCAGTGGCAGTTAGCTCTGCAACGCGCGGCCATTTGCAGAAAGCTTTGAAACCTGTGACCGTGAGCGCTCTCCTCTCCTCTGGAGGTGACTGAATATGTTTTCCCTCTCTCCTCGCAGAGCTCGGTGCAGGACTGGGGGGAGGAAGTTGAGGAAGGAGCCATCTACAATGTGACGCTGAAGAGGGTTCAGATTCAGCAGGCGGCCAACAAGGGAGCGAGATGGCTGGGGGTGAGTAGACCCGTCTGACGTCTGCCGGAGGATTCGAGTCAAGCTCCAGACCCTCAGCGAACCAGATTAGACATAACTTTTACTTTTTTTTTCCCTCCACTTTCTCGACCTGTTGTGGTGGAACAAAGAAAATGCAAAGCCCCGGATGTTTTTCTCAAGTGGAACAGTCTCTAATGTGGAATTTATCATGTGTGGCTGGTTTATGAAACAACCCATTGAGTTGTGTGAGCTCAACAACAGAAGAAAAAACCCCGTATCTCTATTGTTTTAAACACACTGTGTCTCTCAGCCGTGGGGCGTCTCTTGGCATTGTGCTCCGCCGGGGCTGATATTGTTTTAACGTTTGAGCTATAAATCTCTCAGTTTAGACAACACCTTTGAGTTGCTTGCTGAAAATCAACAGTTCCACCAGACCTGGGCTGTTCAGCCAAAGCATGTGATTTCCTGACTCTTCCGGCTGCCAACAAAACTGCTCGTTTCCTTTGTACAGGACTGTTTTATGAAATGCTGGTATGACAAAAAGGGAGGGGGGGTATTAAAGGCTTTTCCTTGAGTTGTGCTTTTTTTTCTCTCAGTGCATATGAGGCATTACTGCTTCCTCCACTGCGCTGTTTATGTCAGCATAATAAGATGTTATACAGCATATTATTATACTACGTAGAACGGCCAATTAGACGCATTATACTCAGTAACAACTACAAGGATGCGTGGACCCAGTGAAACAGAAATTACAAGTCAGATATATGGGTGTTTTCCTTTTGTTTACGAGGGAAATCTGGATCCTTCTCGGGTTCCTTAAGCCTCCCGGTGCTCGACGTGTGGGGTGGGGATTGGCACGTGAAAAAAGAAAAACAGGCTTTTAACGACTGCACTGGTGTATTGACAACGACATGGGCTGCAAACTGTACGAGAGCTAATTAAAGCAACATGGCTACTTTCTACAGCAGCACGGTCCGTTGAGTAGAACAGAGAGCAGTCCCATTAGTATATTTACTCCAAACAGCCAATTGTCAGTGAATAACAGCAGTTACAATCAGCGGGATTATAGGCCTACACCCTGCGTATTGTTTACAGTGTGTGTAGTCATCACTGGATTTGGATGCCAAATCAGTGAGTTGTGATTTTTTTTTTGCAACTTCTACCTCGGTGGGACCGTGCAGTGAGTCACCGCACAGAGATAAATGATCCCGTTTCTTGTGCGAGCTGAGCCGTTATCAGGGGGGTTTGTCGGGAGAACTTGGCTCGGCCGCGGTCCTCCTCGCTGTCTGGAGGGACTGAGGAGGAGGAGGAGGAGGAGGGGCCCGCTGTGATTAAAAGCAGATTGGAGCGTTTCCTGTTGGAGTGAGCTAACTTCACCACGGTCTCTCTCTCTCTCTCTCTCTCTCTCTCTGTGCCACTCTGTGTATTCCCCTGCAGACAAAGTATAATAGTCGGACACATCTGGACAAATCAGAATTAGATATAGGTCACAGACGTCCGCACTGTTTCTGCCCCCACCCACCCCCTCGTCTTTTTTATCTTCTATTGAATTGTCTCACTCCATTGTTTAACAGTTTGGAGTTTACCTGTTCTCAGATGTCAAAAAAGGCAACCTTGCACATCGTGAGAATGATTTTATAGATGAACTACATGCTTCTAACCCCCCCACCCCCACCCCATTAGCTCACAGTGTTTTTCAAAAAATGTGTGTTTAGGCGGAGGGGGATCGTCTGCCTCCCGGCCACACGGTGAGCCAACTGGAGACCTGCAAAATCCGCAGCATCCGTGCCGGAACACTGGAGCGTCTGGTGGAGACGTTGTTGACGGCGTTCGGAGACAACGACCTCACCTACACCTCCATCTTCCTGTCCACCTACAGAGCCTTCACCTGCACGCAGACCGTGCTGCAGCTCCTGCTGGGCAGGTAGGCGGGAGTGAGGTGTTTCACGAAGCCTAAAAATAATGTGGTGACTGTCCATTTGAAAATAAGCGTTCTCCTCATTCTCTGCTGCAGCTACGGATGCATGGAGGAAAACGAGCAAGGCACAGACAAATGCCGAGGCTCTGAAACCACGGGAGCCATCAGAACGTGAGATCCAGTTCCATTATTTCCATATGAACAGCTTTCTATACATAACATTTTACCTCTGCTTTCAGCGGATATTGCCGACATATCTCACCTGCTCCCTTGTTGTCTCCACAGTGCCTTGGCCTCCATCCTGCGTGCCTGGCTGGACCAGTGTCCCGAAGACTTCCAGGAGCCTCCTGACTACCCCAGTCTCCACAGGCTGATGGACTACCTGCGCAAGGCCCTGCCCGGCTCAGAGGCTCTCAGGCGGGCAGAGGGTCTGCTGGAGCAGCTGCAGAGTCAGGCCAGCATGGATGACACTGATGGTAACTAACAAAGCGACTTTTTATAAGGTTTTATTTCGTGTTTCCCTTTTAAAATATCTAATTTCACCTCAACCCTGTTTACCTGCCTTTAGCTGGTTTCCACGGCAACAGTTCTTTCTGCCTGGGGGAAGAGGAGGAAGTGGAGATTGAGGTGCAGGAGGACTTCCTCTCATTTGATGCAGACCTGGTGGCTGAGCAGCTGACCTACATGGATGCAGTAAGTGGAGGGGTTGGCTTGGCTTGGCAGCGTGTGTTAGTGTGTGTCGTGTTGGAGGAGGGTAACAGATTACGCAGGTTACATTTACGCAGTGATGTCATCCTAACATCCGCCTGTTCTTCTGCTCCAGCTGCTGTTTAAAAAGGTTGTGCCCCACCACTGCCTGGGCTCGATCTGGTCGCAGAGGGATAAGAAGCACAACAAGCACAGTGCCCCCACCATCCGAGCCACCATCACCCAGTTCAACGCCGTGGCGGCCTGCGTGGTCAGCACGGTGCTGAAACACAAACAGATCCGACCGCACGTCAGAGCACGGGTCATCCAGCGCTGGATAGACATTGCCCAGGTTGGCGGGAACACCGAGACATTCACACAAATGAATATGAAAGATCTTGCTAAAATAAGAGTGAAGTTCGGACTGACCGGTTTTCTTTTAACAGGAGTGTCGAATACGCAAGAACTTCTCGTCTCTGCGAGCCATCGTGTCCGCGCTGCAGTCCAATCCTCTGTACAGGCTGAAAAGAGCATGGGCCTGTGTGCACAAGTAAGCCTCCAATTTCTGAACTATGCAGATAATCTCGGTGGGCATCAGCAGGGTCGTCTCAGTGTTTATTGTCCACTAGCGTTTTAGCTGCCGTGCACAATATCATAACCTAACACGAATCTGTGCTTGACGCAGAGACAGCATGCAGACATTTGAGGAACTGTCGGACATTTTTTCGGACCACAACAACTACCTGACCAGCAGAGAGCTACTCATGAGGGTGAGTTCTCACTTCCTCTGCTATACCATTCCTGAGGAACCTGTGTGAACGTACGAATGAGTAAAGAGTAAAGTCAGTATCTTCTGCAAGAATCACAGTTTCAAAGTGTGTTGATGTGGGAACCTGGCGGTCCTGGAAACATTCCCCTGTTCACCAGCTGGAATCTGGAGCATTGAAGCTATTTTTCTGCTTGCTCCGCAGGAAGGCACCTCAAAGTTTGCCAGTCTGGAGAGCTGCGCCAAGGAGCACCAGAAACGCACCCACAAGAGACTGCTGCTGCAGAGGGAGATGGTGAGACCAAGAGCGGCTGACTAGGAGCTTTGACAAGCCGTGCCAGACGAATCTTTTCAAAGGCAGCTAAAACGGAGCTTTGTAAATTTGAACAACACATTCCTCCAAAGCAATGTGCTGCAAAGTGAGCTCTAGCCATGAAGCCACATGCTTCACATTGTTTACTCAATGCACTTTGTGCTGTACTTGCATTAAGCCCTGTGTTGTATTTCACAAGCCCGCCTTGCCAGCTGCGAGGACCACAGTGTAAATAAATCTCTGACTTTATTGTGGCATCTCAGGGAATTTACTTGGTTGTTAAAAGTAATGACATAACTCTTTCTTTACAGGGAGCAATGCAGGGAACAATACCATACTTGGGGACTTTTCTTACCGACCTAACCATGTTGGATACAGCCCTGCCTGACCTAGTAGAGGTAAAAAGAAATAAAAGAAAATCCGTAACACCTGCTGACTGTATGTGTGCCTGCTTGCACTCGTGTGTGTTTCGATATTTGAGCGCGTGTGCCTGCGAGTTTGCACAACTGTGCAGATCTGAGAGTAACCGCCGTCAGAAACTGGGGGTTGAGTTACCGTGAGTGCGTGAGGGATTCTGACGAACCATTTATGGAGTGGTCCACCTAATGCCGTTTGTCCAGGCAGCCGCTGGTCTGTGACGTTCAGGGTCTGACAGCGTGCTCTTTGTGTCCTCCGCAGGGTGCTCTGATCAACTTTGAGAAGAGACGCAGGGTGAGTTGAGCCGCAGACGCCTCGTCTGACATGAGTACACACCATGACAGTTGTCACACGATGAGCTCGGGCTCGTCGCACATTGGTGACCTTCCTCTCCGTCTCTGCAGGAGTTTGAGGTGATCGCTCAGATCAAGCTGCTGCAGTCGGCGTGCAACAGCTACTGTCTGACTCCGGAATCAACTTTCCTGCGCTGGTTTAAGAGCCATCCTCAGCTCAGTGAGGAGGAGAGGTACAGAATACTCACGCACCGTTATCCTTTAGATAACAAGCAAATTAGTGTACGGGGTCATGGTCTGTTGGGCCCGTTGTTAAGAAAATAATGGCAGCTTCTTTCTCTGCTTTCTCCTTGCTTCTCCCTGCTGTTCTTATGTCACGTCTTTACTCCCCACTGATCTATTGTGCCCGTTGCTCTCACCCTTTTCTCTCCCGCTTTCGTTCCTCCTCTTTGACGTTCTCTTTTTTTGTCCCCCCTTCCATGATTTGGTGATGTTTCACAATGTTTAAGGTTTATCCTTGATGCTCTTTCTTGCAGCTACGGTTTGTCCTGTGAGATTGAAGGCCTTGGTGACAGTAGTCCAACTTCCCTCAAGCCGCGAAAGAGCATGGCGAAGAGACTCAGCCTGTGAGTACAGAAAATGAATGTTATCAGTTTGCATGGGTGATATTGAGTCTGAAATCGGCTCAGACCTGTAAACACTGCACTCTTCACACTGTCATATTCAAGCACTTCGGTGCTGTGACCTATTTATTCTATTCTCTGATAACTCCCTCCCTCCACTTCTCAGGCTGTTCCTTGGGACAGACTATAATTCAGCCAGTTCTCCGGTCAGAGAGACGCCGCGATCGCCTCCCACTGGCAGCTCAGGGGAGAGCATGGACTCTGTCAGCGTGTCCTCCAGTGACTCCAGCAGCCCGTCGGACAGCGAGGGTCTCCCTCCGCCCACGACTCACACCTCTGACTCTCAACAAAACAAGGTGGGTTATGGCATTCAGCATTATTGATTTATTATTAATGTTCATAAATCATGATATTAGGTTGCTACTTTAAGAACCGGCAACGGATGAAAATTACGCTATAGGGCTAACTCTGGTTCATTTAGAGTCTTTATCTGATGATTAATGAGTCCTGCTCTCAAAACTAATTAAAAGGACAAACAATGTAAGATAGTGTTCAGTCGAAACCTTTATATACAAAGCTTCCAACTGCACAACACAAGTTTAAATTGCTAAAATTATTATATATATATATATAAGACATTGAGTCAAAATAATTTCAAATAGTTCTTTGCTTTTGCTTAACCAAGAGACTTCAATGTCACTTTATAACATTTCTGACACATTAAACTGTATTTGTAGTTCTGCTTTTTGTTAAGATTGAGGTGAAGGTGTTTTTTAAGAATAATGTGGTTCTGATAATAATCTGACATATTGATCGTAATGCTAGATGATTTTGTTGAGGAAAATGAAGCCCTGACTCAATTGTTGACTTAACTCGGCAAAAAAAACATACCTGTGAGACACGATGATGCAATTTAAAAATAAATAAATGTCATTATAAAAATAATAAAATGAACCAACTCCAGAACTGTGATGAGAGGTCCCTCTAATTAGACCAAGCCAAAACCAACAATACAAATGTTATACAATAACCACAACACTACCGCTTTAAATTATTTTTAGGGTCCCTGAGTGAGAATAACTTTTTTTAACATTATTATCTTTCCTTAGCTTTCGGAATCCTCCTCTTGTAATTCACTCCACTCCATGGACACCAGCTCGTCGACAGCCAGCGTCCCCATGACCCCTGCGTCTCCCTCCCTCCCGGGGCCCACCTGCACCCACAGACGCTCCGCCTCGCTCACCCCCGTGACTCCTGGCTCCCCGAGCCAAACCCCGACGTACAACACCCAGGCCCAGGACGCGTGCATCATAAGAGTCAGTCTGGAGCAGGGCAACGGGAATCTGTATAAGAGCATCCTGGTGAGGATGGGTGTTTGTGTCGAGTCACACTTTACTCTGTTTTTGTTCAATGCAGTACGACTACATTTTCTTCCTGTCTTCTAAATAGTTGACCAATCAAGACAAGACCCGGGCTGTGATTTCTAGAGCAATGGCGAAGCACAACCTGGAGGTGGAGCCGGAGGAAGGATACGAGCTGGTACAAGTCATCTCTGAGGAGAGAGGTAAAACATGGCTCTACTTTCGAGTTGAAGCTCATTAGATCCTCTGGGATCCTTAAAGGTCTTGGGTGATCATTTTGTATGCATGTCCACCTTTCCAGTCGTTACACTCACACGGTCTCAACCAGGTCCTTTACCAAATGTTTGTCTCAAATGACATCTTCACTCACAATATTTAGGCCTAATATTTAAGATTTATCTATTTTCATTTCTTATCAAATTTCCATCCATATGGACGACACAGATTTCACATAATTAAACAATCTGATAAACTTAATGTGATTTCAACAAATAGGCTTAACTAATATGCAATACATTCAAATTGGATTCTTCATTATAAATACATCCCTCAGGTTATTGTGTACTTAAAACACATTGGGTTTGTTAGAACTATTACATACATTTCAGTCTTACCTGTTTAATTTATGTTTGACAGACAAATATGCATCACAGTAGGTTTATTCTGAGTGTCTCATAGACTGTATAGTGATTACAGTTCAGCAAAAGCGGCTGCTGCAGTTACTCTACAAAACTATGATGAAGCACATTGTATTTGCAACTCATCATAATCATTATTATAATTTATTCCACCGATCAGCCGTTTTTCCAAACTTAATGAGCCGTGGTGACTGGTGTATTGCTGACTAGAAGCATAATGGCAGTAACAACAAGCGCTCATGGCTGGTCTTTGTCCTCTGCTTTGTCTCACAGAGCTGGTGATCCCAGACAACGCCAACGTCTTCTACGCCATGAACACTTCGGCCAACTATGACTTCCTGCTGCGGGTGCGAGGCACGGCGGCTCGGCCGGTCCAGCTGCGCAGCCGTTGCAGCTCCACACTCCCTCGAACCCAGCACCGCTCGAGCCTCTCGCTCAGACTCAGCAAAGTCACGCTGTGACCGAACTGTCGCGGCCCAGCAGCTTGCCCTTACACCACTCACCCGGGACAGCGCAGGGCATGAACTGGATTTCAAGTGTTTGTTTTTTTTGAGGGGGAGGCTTGGTGGAAGCAAAATGGACCTTGAGGAAGCTCTGTAGGATCCCTGTGTCCAAGAAGTGACTGATGGATCCCAATGAGCTCTGAGACTTACAAAGAGCTTCACCTTGACTCTTATTTGAAACAGTGCCATCCCTTTGTCCAGCCTTAATATAGAACACGGATGTGTAGTGTGACTGCTGTGCCAGTGCGACTCTGCTTTTGACTAGTGATGCCTGTGACAGAATGACACAGCGACCCCAAATGGCCTCCGCTCTTCACAGCGACAGGTTTTTGCACATGTGGGAGCGGCCAAACTCCTGACCTCCAACAGTATTCTGACATTTGTAATGTACTTCTAATTGTCCTGTGACGTCTGCGTAGCTGAATAATAACTCTTCTGGTTAATGGAAGAGTGACAAGAGCAGAAAAAGAGAAGATGGATGGTGGAGGAGGAGGAGGAGAGGTGGACTGAGTTTCCAGTCCTGTTTGCCTTTATCGATGACCGAATGGACCTCTGACAGTAATCTGAATGATATTGATGAACTGATTGACAGGAGCTGTGATGTCATTATTTCCCCTTGGTGGACATGTTCGCCCGCCGTGTCTGCCTTGTGCACAGTGTGCACAGTGTGTTCAAGCCCCTATCATATTGTGAGCTGTGTGACGAATGCAGCGTTTTGTGCGCATTCTGATTGGTTCCCCGTACTTGGTTTTAACAAGTCCTTCGACGTATGTTGGAACGGCCTTACCAGCCCTGTATTCAGGGTGTAGAGATGCAATTTGTGCTGCTGTATTTACATGTGCTTGTTTGAAAAAGAAAAAAAGGAAAACCATACAGGTGTACAACAACAGGAGAAGAAATGAAGGAAGTGTCTTCCTGAAATGGGAAGCACCACGCACATTGTCTCAAACTGATGCATACTTGTACCTCTTTGCCCTTCATTATATGAATTATAGAGTTGCACTTGTCAGTTGGCAGGAGGTGCCAATGGGATGTGAATGCAGAAGAATGAGCGAGCCACTCTGTTAGTGGCTTAGTCCCTCTTCACAAAATGAATTACTATTTGTTTTTGTAATTGTTGCCTTTTTTAAAAATATGTTTTTGTAACAAAATTCAGGGCAGAAAAGAAAGCCAGTCGGAGGCTGATAGAGGTTTTTTGAAAGTAAATGCTATCGAAGTCAGTGTCATGTTTAAGCCAGCGCTAATTTCACCGTGATGCGTTTGGAAATATTCACTGAGGGACTCTTTGCCTCATTATACTCACAGAAGCCAAACACCTCTTCACACACTCCTCATTTCCAACCCCATCATGGTTGCACAGCAACACTTCATCAGCTGTCCACATCATGGAGACACGCTGGCAGATTAACACTCATTTATATTTCTCTCAGTTGTTCTCCACAGCTCCTACATTGTCATTCTATTGTGCCATGACAGCATGTTTGTGCAACCGGTTAATGTTCCTCGGTTAATATCACAGAGAGCTGGTTCGCCGTTGGCCCGGACATTTGTCTCTGTGCAGCACTGCATTTTAAAAAGGTTATCTTCAATCACCCTCAGCTCCTGTGTTCTTCACTGCCAAAGACCCTTTCTTCTACCTGAATAAATACATAAATTATTATCATTATTATGATGGTTGTGTGTTTTTCGATTTCTCCTCATCCCTGTATAATATCATCTGATTTGATTCTTGTAGTTCTGTTCACAGTTCTGTACATGTATTTGACAAAACAGCACTCCCCACCTCACGTTCTCTGTGGAGCGCTGGTGAGATGGAGGCGGCTCTGCTTCCATCAGTTCTCTCTCGCACATCGTGATGAGCGACGTGCTCTGTCCTGTTAGGTTTGACATTGTCGATAAAAGGACAAGACGCTCTTCTGGACGGAGCCCAAGTCATTTTGCTGAGTGGAAGACATTTCTGCTGACTTGAGTGCAGCAGTCATGACCTTCCTTTCCCGGAGCTTGTTTTGCTGCGCTAGTCAAACATGCATTCTTTGACACCTCAAGGATTAGATATAAAGCAAAAGAACTATAAATTAATTCTATGATTGTGTTTTGCTATTTGGCTTTACTTCATTCCTGAGACAAGTCATAGAAAGCACCAGGGACAACAACTGCAAATGTTGGTGTTTGAATCTAATGCCCATGAAATGATGATGACACAATCAAAGAGCTACAATACGTATACTGTACATCATTCAAACCAAATGCCACAGGAGAGGCAAATCAAAACTGAAATGAAGAAAGTTGGTTAAAACAATTTTTTTTACACACATTCTTGTTAGTTTTTGTTATTTTTCTCTAATTTTGACAATTGTCATGTGCAATATTGGAAACTTTAACCTCTTTAGGCCTAAGCAGGTTTACTTGGATATGATAAAGAATTCTGCAATTTTCAATTTCCAGTGTTGTTCTCTGTAGGCGGAGGTTCAGCTGCTCTCCCCAGGTTGCAGGCAGCACAGAGGTTCCTCAGTTTTCACTTTTTGTTTTTGTTTTTATCCGTTTCATAGATATTTGGTCGATTTGAAAGTTTAGACCAGACCTGAAGAGCACTATAACAGCCTTTTGATAGAATATGATTTCAAGGCACTGACGCACTGACAGTGTAATAAGCTGTAAATACACACGGACTGAGCTGCGTCTCCTCTGTGGTTTACTTTGCTGTAAATCAGAGTGACGCTGAGCACACTTCCACAGGTGGTTGCTCTGCATTAAGTGTGTACTTACAGGCAACAAAAGGGTTTCACTCCTGTGGGAGTGCAAAATTTGACAAGCGAGTTCATCACACCAAGTAAACCTCATCTTACAGCCATGCAGGCACAGATGAATGATCTCTCACCCCAGGGACACACATAAAACTCAGCAGAGCGCACGCCGAGGCCTGTCTAGTTCTTATATATAAATATAAAAGACAAAGTGCCCTGTAGATGTTATGACTTCTGATAATGTTATAACTTTCCAACAATCTAATAAAATGCCTTAACCAACAAGATAATAATCTCTGTTACAAAGCGGGAGGTTATTACATTATTGGGATAACCTTTTTACTGTACAGAGCCCAATAATGTAATGATTTCCCGATACTGTAATAATGTGTGTAGTAGCATGCCACAGATACTGTGTTATGATTTTTGGAAATGCAACAAACAACCAAGCAGACACGGGGGGGATGATAAACTCAGTAGCAGATACATATGAGGTGTAAATAACGAGACTACAGCTGGTTCAGTTTATATATAATGTGGTATAATGCCAGTGTTGTTATTTACCAGCTGCACGTTTTATATCATGTATTACTAGAAGTGGACATGCAATTAAATTTGTGAGATGTATACAACACACAGGGCAAAATATGCCTTTGCAGGACAGGTGATGAGAAACAAAACCAAGATCTAAACTCAGCAGACTGGCCTCAAATAAACAAGGCAACACAGAACTATAGAAGGAAATGGGAAAGTGTGTTTTGCTCAAAGCCGTGTAGGTTTGTTTGTCACATCACACTTTGTGACATCATATCATCTCTCATACCATCAATTCATCTAAACAAGCAGACAGTCTTTAGAGGTCATCTGCAGCCTCGTGTCACAGTGAAAGTCATCAGGACACAAGGTCGAAGGTTTACACTTTGTTTTCTCTCCTCATCCAGGCCCTTGACAATCTGTGGTTAAAAAAGCCATTTCAGTAATAGAAATATTAGTATGTTTGTGTTTGATATACAATACACATGTAGTTCTCTAACAAACTGATATACAGTACAGTATGATCATAATCAGTGGTGAGCTATGGACATAGATGTTAAAGTTTAAATGTAAATGTGAAAGAAAAATGTTCTGCTTAAGTCAGGGGGAAAAGTATTTTTGCTGCAGGGCCAGATTAGGCCCCCAGACCACTAATTGTCCACTGTAACGGTTTACCGAACAACAAGTTGACCACATTCAAAGGCAGCTCTCCAATTCACAAGTCGTACGGGTTCTGTTGTTGAGAACAGGCACGTCCAATCACATCCTCTGATGCATGTCAACATAAAAGGGTTCATGTGCTCAGGGCTGGCGTGTGCACGTCTGTGCATGGCGCTGGTAGTGTTCGATGCAGTGGGTCAGGCTGCACTAACTCTGCCTCAGACAGAGGGATGTGCCGCCGCAGCTGCTTTTAATCCGTAAGAGCATTTGAGTGGGCCAACAGATTGTTTATGTGGTCTACTGAAAAAGAGCTGGCACGGATGTGTGTGTGCGCGTGTGTGTTACGGGGGAGAAGGGTGAGTGCAGCTTACAATCCATCTGTCCCTGTTTTCCCACAACTCAACATGGTGGCAGGCAGTGACGGGACGCTGGGACAGACCCGAGTCCCTGTACTGATTTGTTGAAACTTCTTTTCTTTGGGCCACAGACGACACCAAGCCCGTCCCAACACACAACTCTACAAAAAGAGAAGAAAAAAACAAACAACCCAAACAAACCAGGACTAATTTACCCATCAGCCTATTATTCACCGAAGTCTTCCCTGGACGTGTCCTGTGCTGCCCTGTGAGGCCCTTGACTACAGAGAGGTCTTTATTCACGAGGGCCAGGCCTGTGATGGGGGCAAAATTTGGCACTTAATGAGACATGCAGGATTAATTTGGATTTCTTTCTCTTGCAGATTAGAGCATATCTTTACTGTAAAAAAGGACCTGTAAGAAAAAAATACCTTCAAAAAGAGCCATATTAATTATCAATTTGCAAATATGTTTTATTAGCTTCATGTTTTCTTTAATTCTTGGAAATTGACAGAATGCTTCAAAACTAAAAATAAGTCAGCATAACAAACAACAGAGAATAATGTGTAATGACAAAACTGAATCACGTGTGTGACGCCAGAGATCCAAAAATCTGTCTGAAGCTCCAGTCATCTCACCGTCTTCCTCCCACACACTGGATTGTTCTAAACATATCCCGACTCATTGTATTGCTTAGTTGAAGTCCCTCCACAAAACCCAACATCTTGGTCAAGTTATGTTATTCAAATTCTGTTCTTAGATATTCGAAACCAGACATGGATTAGAACATAATCATATGAGCAGTATGCATTTCATTTGCATCTAAATGTGTAGTGGTAAAGTAAATCAGATCAAGCATATAAATAAATAAAAAGTTAGTAAAAGAGCTTAAAATTCAACATTTCTGTCTTTGGTTACAAAGATACAAACATGAAAAGCAGGTACACTAGGAAAAAAAACAACACATAATAAATCCAGACTTTGGTTCATACATTGACAAGAAAGCCTGAAAATCCTGACGCGTCTTTGAAAACAATCCAACAAGAAGAGTCGTAATCTCAGCTTTCAGCTACGTTTCACGATGCAACGCTCGAGGTCTAAAGTTCAGATCTATCAGTTCGTCAGGTAAAACAACTTTTATCCATGGATACACCAACTTTGGAAACGGCTTTGAACTTCAGTGGCTTAGTATTACTGAGAGTAGCACCTTTAAGATGAACACTTCTATTTGTCAGTGAGAGTGATGGAGTGCAGCGAAGATCATGATTAATCTCATTAGTCACCCCTGAATTAATTCAACGGGACAACCAGCTGACATAATCTGGTAATAGTTTGCTTTAGAATAAAATAGACTACATCCGCAGCAACGTTTTTGTGAGATTTCCCCAAATAATCAGCTCAAGAAGAATATTCCACAACAAAAACGTGTTGGAGAGTTTTCCACGCCAGCAGCTAGAAAAGATACTGTACCACTACTGTTCTCAATTCTGTGGCAAAAATCAATAGTGTTACCAAGAAGTTGACAGTAGACCAAAGAAGACAGACTGGTTTTAGATAATCACAGCCCATTCGCTGTTTAGTTTTCCTGACAATACAGTTGTAGAAAAGCAATGTTGTTGTGTTAGATGATATGTGACAGAGCCAATCACTGTCCACCTAATTTCTAATGTCAAGTGCAATGTGATAAAACGTATTCCTGTGCTTATCTGCATTAGGGTGGGAGTGATTTGTATTACTAGAATCATTCATAATTAAAATTAGACAATGGCTATAGTTATAAAACACCAAAGTTGAAGTTTTAAGATATTATCTGAAAGGACAAAATTCCCCCTAAGGATGGAGAGCAAATGACTAAAACTGTGACCTACTAGTGTGAGACGTAAACAAGACTAAAACTTAAAAGAAAGGGCCAACGGACTCTCAGATATTCCACTCAACAGAAGCGCCGGAGGTATTTTCTTTCTGAGGCTCTTGAACATTATCCTTCAACACAGCCAATCTCGCTCCATCACTGGGATACAAATGTGTTCCAGCACAGATTGGAGGTGGTACAGAGAATTGATAGGAGCAAGAAAGACGAAAGTTAAGGCTTTAACGGCTCATCAAACTTAAAGTTTGCTCCTTTCCTCAATTTGGGATCATAGTTTGGTTTGTTACTTTCATTAAGATTAAATGGTGGATGAATATGATTTCACAAATCTTTGCTCTAGTGCACTGTATGTAAAACAAAACAAAAAAAGACAAATGTGGAAGAAACTGACCCAAATGTCTAAAGGAAGTTTACCTGAGCAAAAGGTTCAGTATGGTGAAAACACGAAACAAAAAACCCTTCATGCATCATTTTCATTTTTCCCAGGATTAAGAGCCGTTTTGGCCACTTCAAACTGAAATACATGACAGGGACTGGATATAAACTCCTTTCAATGTGATGCATATCAAAAGCATACCACTAAAAACTCGAAAATATGGGCAAATCACCCCCTATGAAACTGAATTTATCGGATGGCTTTTCTATCAGACTGCATTCAGTTGTACAGATGCTCAGTGTGCCTCAAGGTTCTATTCTAAGTCCAAATGTGTTCATATATATATGCTTCCCCCTGGTGACGATACAGTATTTCTTTTGATGTTAGATGATACGCAGTTCTACCTCCCTATGAAGTCCACTTCTCATGATTAAAAGCTTAATATCTGTAAATGTCCTTCAGCCAAATTCTAATAAAACAAAAAAAAATGTTGTTGGGCCTTATCATGTCACAAGGAATCTTGGTGTCATATTTGATAGTAATTTATGTTTTGGACAACATGTCATAAAGCTTTTCTAATCATCCCCTTTAAATTCTGTCCGACGTGCTTTACCATCATCAACTTGAATAAACAGCAGAAATTAAAGTAACACACAAACTGTGGGCAGGAAATTTGACAAGAAACTTTCTATGTGGACCACAATTTAACTGACCTACATGATCATTTATCAACTTGTTTTTCTGTTAACTATTTTTCAACATTTTTTTCGAAGTCTTTTTTTCCTGGCACATATTATTGCACAGAATAGGATTATATCTGCTGCCGCCTCACACGTGGCAGCTTTACTGTTGAAAGTCTCTGCTAAAAAAAAACCTGTCTAAATGCTACTTGAGTCTTGAGGCATACTGTGTCCCAAAAACAGAGCACTACAGTATGTGACTCATTACATCCTCAGGTGCCATGGTAAGTTGAGAGATGCTTTAGTTGACTCTTGAAGCCATTTCCATCTCGGACAAAAAGAGGTGAGGCTTTAAGTGGAGTAGGAAAAATTGTAATGACGACGTCTGTGCTGGTGACGGTCAGACGTGTTGTATCGCCAACTCCTGTCCTATGAAGCGGCGTAGGCGCTCAAGATACTGACTGTATAATTCAATGTCATTGTGTCCCGCTCCCTCAACCCAGAGAGGCTCCACGGCCTTGGGGCAGCGCTCAAATAGAGCCAGGCCGTGGGAGAAGTCGATCACTTCGTCCTCTGTGCCGTGGATGATGAGCACCGGAGACGTGATTTTGGACACTTTCTCGATGCTAAAAGAAGAAATGAAGAAAGACAGGATGTCAGGTTTTAGAGTCTGCACAAGCCACTTCCTGAGTGTTGTTCAACTGGACTCATAAGGCTCTCGGTCCATGGGTCAAGTCATAAGGTGTGACACCCAGATGAAAAGTCAGTGAAATATATTATACTGTAAAACAAAAATATGTATATATTGAAAAAAAATATATATATATGTCTAGGCTGCAAATATTAATTTGCTTTGGGCTAAAAAACATATTAATTGTTTTAAAAGTAAATACTTTTTAAATTTGTTCAGCAAAAGCATGTAACAGTAGTGATAAATAAGGGTCTTATTGCGTGGGTGCTGATAGATGATCATATGTGCCGACCCGAACATGTCTCCAACACAGATTGTACATTATACAAATAAATGTAAATCTTGGGCCTTAAACTTGAACTAGTTTATAGATTTTGTCAATTTAAATGAACATATCTATTGCAAAATGACATAAAAACAAGACGCCTACTTTTGCCGCTAACATTCACAAAAGTAAAGCACACAAACACCAAAGACCATGGACATGACATAGGAAGGTGGGATGCCAACTGCCCTCTCTGAATTTTAACTTAAAGATTGCTTTTAGCAATGAAAAGTGCTCTATAAACATATTTATTATTATTATTATTATTGAACAACAGGCGAATGCTTTCTCAGCTCACTACCAACACACTGTAGAACAGTTCCCTACCACCTCTGCTCCTCACTCATCCGTACTGTACCATCTGGGAATAGACTCTGCGTTAAAAGGCTGACGTTGGCTGCTACTGACCTTCGTCAGACTCAGCCACTAAAACTAAACTGGCAAGAAGAACAGAAGGAACAGAGCCATTCTAATGATAGCACCACTCTGAGATGTTATTGTCCGGCCAAGGGGAATTGTTTCGTGGCCAAGGATTAAAAATAAAAAGTTACGGCACACAACAGTGAACACTCACCTGCAAATCTCAGAGAAGGAGGTTGGAACATAGATATGACGCATTAAAAAAAAATCTCTGAAGGGTACAGACCCAAAAAGTACTCATATTGGAATAAATAATTCCCATAGCAATGATTCCTATGATGTTGTTAACAAAACCCTTATGACAAAGAAATGTAATTGAGGCTTGATATTTCACAGTTTAACCATAAAGTTAATAATAAATAACTAAATAAAAATGAAATACAAATATAACAAAACATATAGCACTGAATGAAGAAAATAAACATAAACTCGTATTATTCATGGTTTATTCTGTGAAATAATCTGCAAACACTAACGCAGATACCGATTTGTCTGTGAAAGCCTCATATTGTCATAAACCAGTTGGGTTCTAATAACTTAGGTCCAATTTTTTTTGCCTGAATACTGTACTTCCACTAGAAAAGGATTGTGCAATGTTGTAGGTATTTTCCCGGATTAAAAAAATAATCCGTATAGCCAATTACATATTTTGTGTAACATATTGCTAACACCATGAACTAAAACACAAATTGAAACTAATTGAATTTCAATTTTAAAACAAAAAAATAAAATGTAGGAAAGAATCAAACATTTTATATTTGAGGCTGATGAAGAGACTTGATGAAGAACGGACAAACATTCAGAAGAGACTTACTTGGGGAAAGCGTCAAAGCAGTAGGTTTTCTTTGTGTCAGGAAAGGCCACTCTCATGCCAGATGTTAGAGGTGAGTGAAGAACCACGGCAGCGCACTCGTAGCGTGATGCCAGGTCTACAGTGGGAACTGTACCGATGCTCTGTCCGTACAGGATTATATTCTCTGGGCTAATGCCGTACCTGGTTCAAACCAAAGAGACAGAGAAAACCTCATTATATGGGCCTGAACATACAGCTGCAAAATCTAAAAGTATTTAATTTTATTGACAAGTTAAACCCAAACGTAAATGCAGCACAATCTGCCCTTAGTCATTAATCTTTAGTTTTATATCCTCTCAGGGTTAAAGCCATATTGAGGCAGGTTTGCTAATGAGACACTTTATCGCACCTCAGAGACGTGTCCCTCTCAGTCTCCCCTCGCCCCCTCATCCATCATCGCACTTTTTTTTTTTTTTACTCCTGCCACATCTATCACTGCTTTGATTTACCCTTTTAATTCAAGCTCTGTCTTATTCATAAGTACTGTCGTCTTCATTCACCCCTTCTTCACATCTTTATCTTTATTTGACCCTCTCCTGTGTCCCTTAATTTTTCACTCCCGTCTTTCTCTTCTTACGAACAATCTATCCCCATTAGAATCCATCCACATTTTTAACGTGGTTTGATTTGTGCCTAATCCCTACAATGTGGCCTTTCTCCACAGAGCAAGACAGTAGTATAATAAATCATCCCTTGAAGGACGTATATGGGCCAATTATGTCCCGACGTACCGCGTGCGCAGGGCGTGCCAGGCGGCGTCGATGTCCGCGTAGAGGTTCTTCTCAGAGGGTTTGCCACTGCTGACACCGTAGCCAGAGTAGTCGTAGGAAAAGATGTTGCAGTTGATGCGAGTGCCGAGTCCGATGTAGAAGCTACTCATCTGGCCAAGGTCGACTGCATTACCATGGGAGAAAAGTACTGTAAACCTGAGAGCAGACACAGATAGAGAAAAGGTTAGAAGACAGGCCAACGTATATAGAGCTAAAGACAAAGCATATCTGTTATTCTAGGAAATATAGTATATTTGGAGTCTATAGACAATTCTCAACTATTTTGTGAATCCCACAGAGATGTCCAAAAATATTGACTTGGGAACTACTAACATGAGCTGGTTAAAAGATCTTAGGTTACAGGGCTTGGAGCCTCGCGAGTTAGTAGCTCCGTTACTATATTTTGGGGGCGAGACCATGTCGAGCCTAAAAAAAAAAGTTGATAAGAGAATCAATTAAAACCAATCCTAAATTGAACCGGCAGCCGATGAAGGGAGTCAAGCATTGGGGCATTGAGGGCTAAACACCGGGTGTTGGTTACAATGCGAGCAGCAGCATTCTGCACTAGCTGAGGTCGAGACAATGAGGATTGACTGATACACGTGCAGATGCAGAAGTCCAAGCATGAAAACACAAAAGAGTGAATAAGCTTTTCTAGGAATAGCTATTCTATTCTTCTATTCTACATGAAGTGTTAACAGTAAGACACTCATTATATATATATATATATACATACATATACACACACACAAACTCTATCCACCAATTTGTCTTGGTAACTCCACTGATTAAAACCTCAAATAAGCTGTTGCTGGGGTAAACAAAGCATGGTTACTTAGACTCCACACCAGTTTGTCTTTGTCTAGAAGTGCAGCATGTTGGACGATTGGTTTACCACGATTGCCTCACGTCAAATGACTCTGACTTCTAGACATTTATGTACAACCTGAGAAGCCATCCACTATAAATGCAGGGTATTCTAGCCCTTGCCTTTTATTCATGAGTGCATGTTGTTGCTCTCCAGAGAAATCTGATATGTTTTCTGCACACCAGCCGTTTTGAGATCCTCCCTCAGTGGTTTTGTTTTTGAACACATGTGGCCAGTGGCTTCGCTCTCGGCCTTTCCACTCAGAATGTAGCATGAGAATGTCTCTGCCATATCAGGTTGAGTTTGGATTCATTTTTTGTGTAACACTAGAGAGACATTAATATGCACACAGGCTGTAACACAAGCATATCTATTTCTTTTTAAGTTATTTGGTGCCCTCAGCAGCACATTGCAGCAGGAAGAGTGTCAAACAGATCTAAAATACTGTTTCCTTTTTCGGGCAAAATGATATGATCACTTTCCATAAAATAAAAAAAACTACCAATCACGAACAGTAAAGTCAGTGACAGAAACCTAAAGGATACAAAGCAAGATAGCTGAACGTTTTTTGTCTCTGACTCACTGAAAACTGATATCTTTATCATGAACCAGAATCCCCAAGCACGGGGGCGAGTCAACATTCAAGTTCCTACAGAGCACAAGATTAAAAAATAAAGATAAAAGAAACTGTTAAAATGGATGGCAGCGATGCACTGACAAAGCAGGAAGAGAAAATCTTTGAGTCAGCTGAGTCAACAGGGAGAAGTACAGGATGTAGGCCTGGGTGTATGCACAAGAAGATTCACAAGCAAGGTCTCACTGTGGAGGAAGTGTGGCAGACAGTTGTACAATGAATGAATGGAAAAGGTCAAGCAAGCTGAGATGAACAGTATAAAATACAAATAATCAATCGATCAATTAGAACTGATAAAACACTTTCTAACAACCTACCTGGCATTAGGGACACAGCGAATGTACATGCAGCCGACCCGGTTCCCTCGGCTGGATCGGGCGAGGAACACCTCCGTCATGTCCAGCTCCCTCTGCGAGTACTGAAACTCTGCTCGCTCCGTCAGGTGAAGCTTCCACCTTCCCTCCACAGCCCCAGCCCCTCCACTTCCAGCGACGGACGCTCCACTCCGCGCCCGCAGGCTCGGCGTCCCCGTTGTCCCCGTCGAAGCGGGGCCAGCCTCTGGGTCAGGGAGCAAGGTGTACGTGGGCTCAGGGGGCAGGAAGGCGAGCTTGGCTGCGATGCGGCCGGGGCAGGGCGGGCAGCAGAACAGGCAGCAGAGCTCACCGAGAGACAGGCCATTCATCCTTCACTGTGCAGGAGGAGGAGGACAAGAGGATCAGTGTGTTAATGCGTCCACATCGTCCCAGTGTTGACACAATGAGACACTTATGACAATGACACATACAAAGCACACAGTCAAAGTGTGGCACAGGAAAACTGATGAAATAGTAACATGTCAAGACAGTAAGCAAAGAGATGTGCAGCATTTCATGAGTACTGGCTCTATATCAATAATAATAATTATATATATATAGCTATATATAGCTATTTAATGATTTTAATATTTGCTGGTTAAACCATATAAGGATGCAACTAACAATTATTTACATTTTCTGATAAATCTTCAGAATCTTTTCTTGGTTGATTAATGAGTTGATTGTAGATACATTCAGGTCAGAAAATACAGAAATGTGTCATGATTTTGCCCACAGTGCCTTCTTCAAATGACTGTTTGTTTGTTTGTTTGTCAAACAATCCAAGACCCCAACATATTAGTTCCAGTATTAGTTCAACGAATGCATGTTTGGCATTTTTGCTTGGAAACATTACAAGTTACAATCATATAAATCATGAATGTATTTTTGGATCATCAACTTCCTTGTTTAAGCTCTTAAATGATGCTGGTAAACTTAATAAGTCGTGTGCAGCTCCTCACTCCAGCCTTTGGAATCATAATCACTTCAACATATTTTAGAGTTAACAACCAACAGAAGAGTCGATCCATCGGGTGAATCCGACAGCAGCAGCAGACCTACCTGTTGAACCGAGGAGCTGACGTGTGAAACACTGAGCCCAACACAAACACAGAGCAGGAGGACGAGGAGCAGGAGGAGGACGAGGAGGAGGAGGACGAGGAGCAGGAGGAGGACGAGGAGCAGGAGGAGGAGGAGCAGGAGGAGCAGGACTTCTTCCTCCACTTCAGTCAGATCCAAACACAGGATACTGTCAAAGTGGCCGGTCAGCAGCAGGAGCAGGCGGTCAGCTGACTGAGGGAAGTGTTATTTACTAAGGCCCGGCCGTGCTTCGTGTCCGCGTCGCGTCCATGTCGTTCACTTGCCGAGTGAGTGACGTCCTGGTGAGTTCCTTCAGTGTTGGCGGCGGCTCCGGAAGCGGACTCGACCTCTGAGTGTCAAAAACAAACTCTCTATGAAACACCCCGTCAATGTGTCTGTCCGTCAATGTGTCTGTCTGTCTGTCTGTCTGTCTGTCCGTCTGTCTGTCCGTCTGTCTGGCCGCCCGTCAATGTGTCTGTCCGTCAATGTGTCTGTCTGTCTGTCTGTCTGTCTGCCCGTTTGTCTGTCTGTCTGGCCGCCCGTCAATGTGTCTGTCTGTCTGTCTGTCCGTCTGTCTGCCTGCCTGTCTGTCCGTCCGTCAATGTGTCTGTCTGTCTGTCTGTCTGTCCGTCTGCCCGTCCGTCAATGTGTCTGTCCGTCCGCCCGTCTGTCCTTCTGTCCGTCAATGTGTCTGTCCGCCTGTCTGTCTGCACCAGCTAGCCGCGACCGCGTCACAAACACGACCGCTCGGCAGAAAGAACACGTCGCTCGTTCGCGGAAGCCCGACGCGGAACAGCGTCACGACACCGTGTCTCCCACCGTGAATCCACCAGAGGACGTCACGTCGCCGCCGTGTCCTCTCTGGCCTTGTGTCATTTAAATTAATCCATGGACGTCCGGTGTTTTGCTACTTCTCCGCTGTTTCGCCGCATCCGGAAGCGACAGCTGACAGGATGCCACGTGACAAGTTTCCATTGGACTCTTAAAGGGAACTCGTTGTCAGTCGGACGCGCTTTAGCTTAACTGTTAATTTGCACCTTTGAAGAAAAATAATTTAAAAAAAAAAAAAAACGTAAATGGCGCAGTGACCCTTGCTCACGAATCACCACAATTCCTTAGTTCTGGTGACTGAAATGATTAATTTTGTGTGTGTGATAACAGTACTAGACAGGAATACATGGCCTGGTCCAGTGGACCTCTGACCTTTAGGGCCCCTGGGCAAGAGTCTCTGAATGAATCCACTGTTAAGATTCCCTGTTTGAAAGTCCAAGAGGTCATTTAAAAGAAACAAAACAACCACAAGATGATGAGACTCATGACCATGAAGAGCAAATAACAACAAAAAGACAAGGCGAGTGACAATAACATCAACACGAAACTACACCAAATGACCATCGTTGCCAGGGGCCCCTTTTCTTTTCCCAGGTACCTATTTTATTTTTCAATATTATAATTAAACAATATTATTGTCAATAGAAAAAAACCAAATGTTAACCATGAAATTCATGATTTACATAGCTGAACAATCATCCCAAGTTTTTCTCTGAAAGGACTATCAGTCTGTAAAAGGAAACCGATCATTCTGTAGATCATTTTGTAATGGAGGTGAATATATAAGATACACTGCAGGGAACAGAAAACCGCAGAGCTGCTCTCAACACAAGTTCCCTCAATGTGAAAATGATTGTCCCTGTACATAATTACCACTCAAGAATCCCCATAAACTCCTTTTGAATTTGAATGCTCCACTCGCGGTGAAAGGGAGGAGGAATTCAAATCAGAGCCAGAAAACAGTCCCAGTCTTGCCGTGTCCATCATCATCCCCAAGACTTTCACATGAATCCTGGTTAAGGCCAATGTTCCATTCATGCGCCAGAGTAAGACTCGACTAGGTCCAACATGATTTTATTTTTGCCCATAAGCCATCCATTACTGCCCCCCTCCAATCTCTACATCTGGTAAGTATAGGGTCACCAACTACAATAATATATTGTATTACCTACCTCTGGCAGTATCAGGCCATGAAGATATTTTTGGTTGCATCTGCCCAACCTCTGTCCCAATACAATTAATGTATTTAGTTTGTGGGGCTCATAACATTCAATGCAAATATTTAGCAAAATTACAAGAATTTATTTAAGTAAATTCTGATTGTTTGATGAACTGAGGTATATACATAAACTGAAAAGCAAATACTTTTAAATTATTTGCATAGTTTTAATTCCGAGCAGTCATGTAGCAATTCCTGTTTCAGCATATTGTGAGCTGTTGTGCAGAATCATTTGTGTCTACGTGGTTTTGCTGAGTCTGAAAACAATATACTAGGTTAAAGTACAAAGCAGTGAGGATATAGAGCTCGTAGATTTACTGGTCTGGAGAAGCAATGAAACCAGGTGTGCTTGCAACTGTTTGCCAGTGAAACTGCAACAACTGGACTTTTAAATGAATTGTCAATTATCTACTAAACAACATTCATCCAATAAAAAAGCATGCAAAAATAAATACAAAAGACAAGTGTAATTTAAAATAAACTTTGTGATTTTATTGTTTTATACTTACTCTTACACATCATACAATCCTAAATTTTGAAAAGAAAAAACAAAATAAAAGAAATCTGGTGGTGTTTCTGGGGGACTGGAGTGCCAAGGGACAAGAACTACAGCTTAGTGAACATTGTAGATTTCATTTCATGCCCCTCAAGCTCATCTCGAAAGACAATATGAATATTCTTTTGTCCTTCTCTTCTGCAGTTAACAGACTCATCATGACTCGTGGGTTTATCATTGTGATCGATCAAAACCCTTGCATTATGAAGTCACTGATTATGAAAGTTTGTGCTAAAGACAGGATTGAAGACATCAAAATCATATCAAAGCAAGAGAAAAGAAGGAAAATAAACACATATGTACTGATAATATCTAGATTACTTAGGTACGGTTGCCCTAAATGCTGGTGCCAAGTCCTTCACCCCACACACAAGCAAAACAACTTTGTTCATCCAACTGTTCCAAATCACATGTAAGAAAATTGGGCCTAATCAATACAAGGGACGAGTAGTTTGTAAAAGGACATTGCGGCATATTGTGAGAATTACGGTGTTTTACATTCAAACTGCTCATGTCTATTAAGAAAAAAAATGGGGTTGTGATGAGCAGTCAATAGAAAAAAACCAAACGTTGACCATGAAATTCATGATTTACATAGCTGAACAATCATCCCAAGTTTTTCTCTGAAAGGACTATCAGTCTGTAAAAGGAAACCGATCATTCTGTAGATCATTTTGTAATGGAGGTGAATATATAAGATGCACTGCAGGGAACAGAAAACAGCAGAGCTGCTCTGAACACAAGTTCCCCTCAATCTGAAAATTATTGTCCCTGTACATAATTATCACTCAAGAATCCCCATAAACTCCTTTTGAATTTGAATGCTCCACTTGCGGTGAAAGGGAGGAGGAATTCAAATCAGAGCCAGAAAACAGTCCAAGTCTTGCCGTGTCCATCATCATCCCTAAGACTTTCACATGAATCCTAGTTAAGGCCAATGTTCCATTCAGGCGCCAGAGTAAAACTCGACTAGGTCCAACATGATACTGTGTTCACAGGGAAACGTGTCATTCATGTCCAACCCATTCTGATTTGGCTTCTTTACAACACACATATACCTTGCAACTTCAGATCAAAATCGAGCAACATGTACAAGGAAAGCTTTTGATAATGAAAAGATGATTGCCCCTCTACATCTCACAGGAGGCCTTTATAATTTTTGAGTAATATCAAGGGTTATATGCTAGGAATAAACTTCAGTGGCAGGGTAAAATAATGGACCGGAATACTTTTGGGGCTTGTTAATAATCTGACAAATATTCTAAGAAAAGAAAACAACCCATGTGGTCTGTGATAGATACTCATGGTAGATAGTTACTGAACATACTTTGGACATAATCATTGGCAGATGCAAATAATAGGGAAAACAAGTTGGTAAACAAAAAAAAACCTATGCCATTTGTGGCACATTAATTTTTTGGATAATTATGAAAAGCACTTTTATACACAGTACTATTCTCCACCTTAGTCCCCCACCTTTATTACCTGGCAGAAATCTACAATAAGATTATACTATATGAATAGGAGCCATATGGTATTTACATTTGGAAAAAAAAAACACTGTAGAGTCCTGTTAACTTGAACCTCAAGGTTGCAGCCATGCATTGTGCTACTGCTGTGTGGCTTTTTAAACATTCCAGCTTCATTTCAAACTGTGCAGTCAGTTACTAAACGGTAACTCACACATGCATGTAAGATTGATCTTCCTAGAAGAAGCTAGCAAGAGGCGGTCTTCGTTGTTCAGGACTCGTCTGAATCACATTGTAAAAGCACAGCACGCAACTCTGGAGCATTGCGACAAATCTTTACGTTAGCTGAGCGGGTGTGTCAATGTGCAGAGGAACTGCTGCGACCCAGGTCAGTTTTCATTCAGCATGTGTCAGTGGTCTGCTGGTGGTTAGAGAGACATGGAGATTCACTCCGACTCCATCAAACAGAAAAGGCCATTTCCTCAGCGAGGCTGCTATATGGATCAAATATAAACTGCAAATGACCCAGACGCTGAACAAAACTGAGTAGGTGTGGCACGTTATCTCGTGCTCTGCAGTTGACACACTTTGTTGTGCTTTGTTTCTAAATCCAAAATTATGGACATCTTACTGCACAATCTTAATTGTAACGGCTTAACTGGACTCTAAATCCGTCATGTCAGAGCTTGTGTATTTTTCTTCAATGGTTATATAATTAAGATGGAATTACTTAAATATAATTGAAAAGGTTAAATGCAAATCTTAATGATTTGCTGACACATGCTACCAATCCTCCAGCACAGACCAACCAAACGATAAAAAATAAATAGAATGCAATCACACAATTCAAGCTAACTACAATATATTAATATAGATCTTCTGATGTCATACGCTCATTAAAACAGAAAAAAAACAACACAGAATTCAATCACTCAGTTAAGTCAAGGTTCTCAGTTTCCCCTACCCATGCCCTCCCCTCCTTCCCTCTCCAATAACTGTTCATGCACCCAATATCAGTATGATAAGTCAATATATCAAAGAGAAACATTTCTGGAAAATGCTGACACTTGGGAGTTCAAGGTGTGGTGACCCATTGAATAAAGGTTGGAGTATGTGTCAAAAAAAATGCCAATTTGACAAAAAGTTGACATCATTTTCAGTCTGGGAGAAAAGAAATTATATTCCAAAGCCCTTAAAAGGTCTTGCTGATACATGAAATCTTGCAGTAATTTTTTTTTGTTTTTACTCACTAGACCCTTAAAATTGACCTCTGTGTCGTTATCCAGGCTGCGACACATTCTCTAACAGCTTATTCCTGTCTCATTTCAGCCATCTTACAGGGATTGTATAAAAATAAACCCACACGGTCCCCCAAATTGAGAAACAAAAAGGGGTAAAATCAAATTCCTTCCCTTCCCACACAGCAACGCTAATGTCCACAAAGCCCCTACAGCTCTCTCCCCGACTCTCGAGCAAACGTACACACACACACATGCTTTCATACAAATACACACACACACACACACACACACACACACACACACACACACACACACACACACACACACACACACACACACACACACACACACACACACACACACACACACTGTCACACAAACACAGGTTCAGCCGCAGTCACTACCGGAGAGAGAGAGAGGGAGAGGCTGGTAAGGGAAGCGTCGGGACAGTGGCTGCGACCTCACCACCCCACCCATCTTAATACCATGTTCAATACCATGAACAAATGAAGCCATGATATTAGGTGTTTTCATCCAAGTCGCCATTGTTCAAATTCACAAAGTCGGAGAGACTCTCTTTTGCACTCAAGTCCTCATAACTTCTGAATTTTCTCAGCCACCACGATGGGGTTCTCCTTACGTATGCGGGCTGCCGCTGCACTCCGGTAATCATAGGGACAGTCGTGTTTGTCGGAATAACGGTGAATGGCACAGAACAGGTTGCCGCAGCGACAGTCAAAACCTTCAGTGAAGAGTGGTAAAAAAAGTGTCAGTCAAACAAAGCTTGATCATAAACGTCACGACAGAGTTAGCACCATAATTATATTTAATAGGACCTGCCCCGACAACACTATCTGGGTATATTTGCTCTTTTACAGCATATAAAAGTATATCTAATTTCTAAAAAATACTGTACAACAAAAAGCTTCCAATGGTGCGTTCACACCAAACGCGACACAAATTTTCTGTGCGATGAGATTACACACAAAGTCAATTTAAGTCAAGTGACGCGAAATTCGTGTTTACTCGTGCCGGGCAACGTGAATGGCATGGATGACCTGGCGCAAATAATGCGAATTCAACTAAATCGCCTCACTTACTGAAAACGTATTTGTCTGACGCATGTTGCGAAAAGATAATTAGTGTTGACATCCTCCCGACGTCACTGACATCTACGTCTGATCGAAAACAGGCGAATATTCTCGCGCTGTGTTTACTCGCGTGAGTAAGTAAGTAGGGGCAAACAATTTCCTTTGCGGTTGGTGTGAAAGCAGCATTATACAGAAAGCAAAACAAGGACATTAATAAAAGTGTGCAAATCAGTGGAAGTTTGACTGGACCATGAGGATACTGCCATTATCAGGCTGTATTAAGGCCCATTTTCATTTTCATACTGAGGATTGTGATCAGGATAAGGCATAGACACAAATATTACTATCACACATTAAAAATGGCCCCTTCAGCTTCTTGAGAGGTAATTCAGTACATTGTGAAATGCCTCGACATGCACTACTCAATTGCAGTACGTTAATTTTTGCAGCAAAGTTTTTGGGTGTGAGGAAAATAAAAGTATTAAACAACAAACCATAGGCTGGTCGTGAGATTTTGGATATGTGGGTTACAGGGATTTCATCTTGTTAAGCCCTTGAAAGTAGCAATAAATCTTAAACCATGCTTAAATTTATCAATAATCCAGGAAGCTCAAATGGCAATAACATGGTGCCATCTCTTGGTAAAACTGTAACTGGAGATTTTTGCACCTGCAGGTGAAAGAGTTGTTACTAAGAATAGAATTATTAATAGTTATTAATAAATATTTAAATTTTACTAAATCTTTTTTTATCAAATCAGCAGAGGACTGACAAGACCAAGTCAAAGCTTAGATCCTAGTCAAAGATCAAAAAAGACTTCCAAATCACGATACTGAAATTGGTTTGTTGAAAAGATTTTTATCTTGATGCTTACACCAGAGTTTTGACAGTGCTGTTAATTAAAGATACTTGTTAATGTCTGTTTTATTGTGACACCCAGTGCCACAAAATATTTGGAAATTGTACCATAAGAAAAAAATCAGATAAGGAGAGGAAAGTCCCAGCATGGGACGTTTATCACTAGTAAACCTTTGAACCATGTCAGTGCCTAAGAAGAGCTCACTGCTCTGTGTGTGTGTGTGTGTGTGTGTGTGTGTGTGTGTGTGTGTGTGTGTGTGTGTGTGTGTGTGTCTGTGCTCCATAAAAATACTCACCAGTAAGGCCAACTTTCTTTCGGCAAGAAAAGCAGCGGTTCTTTTTCTTGTTTTTATCAGGGGTTTGGTCGCCATCAGATGAAGCCTGTGCTGCTTCCCCTGATGGCTCTGGTGGGGAAATAAACAAGCACAATGGTGGACACAAAGCTTATTTCCATTATTTATTCAAAGAAACACTTAACTGAATACTAATGCTAACAGTAGCCCAAAGGAAACATTGAACATATGGTCAAATGTTTTAATTATTCTTTTTTTGTCCAAACTTGGAGGGAAAGGGATCTTACAATAAGTCTACAGCTGAACAGGAAAAGTTACAAAGGTTCCGCCGTGTAGAACATTTCTTCATATCCCTTCTCCTAAATAAGGAGTGCCCTCCATTGCCTTGACTGCAACTCAGTTTGAGACACGTGAATTGATTTGGCTTTCTCTGAGGTTTACCCGTGCTGTTGGAAGTACCCTCCTCTTCTCCCTCCTCAGCCTCTGCTCGATCAGAGTCTATAGCGCCTGAATCCTGGGAGATGCTCATAGCGGTCATCTGTTGTGTTACTGGGCTTGGAGAACTAGGACTGACATCACAACAAAAAATAAACTTTTGACCGGACAGGAATGATTTTCCAATTCAGACAAAATAAATGAAAACTTAACACAGCTCTAATTTCATTGGGTAGTAAACGGCACAGAGATTCATGTCCATTTTGTTTGCATGAAAATGTTGGTGACACCGTCCTTAATTTCACAGACACCTCCAGAGCGACTTATCACAAATAAAAACATTTAGCTATTCTGAATCTTTTATTCTTTTTTTTTTTGTGGCATAAATGATCCATTCGTTTTTTTGGGTTACTGACGACAAATGTCTTGAATCTTCTTCAGCAACGTTGTGACAAACTACTGAGAAAATTCTTTGATGAGTTTTCGCAATCAACTTTCACGAGACACACAGCTATAAACAAGCAGGCCTATTGACACAGTACAGTGGATACAATTCTCCATGACAATACTATGCAGAGGGAACAGGCACAAATCCCTCCAGAGATTCTGTCAAACTGGCAACAAAGGATTGGACTTTTTCCTAGACATTCTCTGATCTGTTTCCCAAGAAACTTACAAATATAAATGTGGGTCTTACATCAAACAGCAGTATATTTACTGCTTAAATAATAAAACCCTCGAATCTTCAGATTTTCATTGTTAAGATCAACCTTTGTCTATTGTCTGTATTTGTTTGGTTTATGTGACAGTGGCATCTATGACAACATACACAAACAGGTTATATTTGTTATTTCAAACAAATCAAAACCAGCTTTAGAGCTCCTGGAGATCATATTCACAAACTTGTCTCAACCATCACACTTTCTTCATAAATCTAGTGAAAATCTAAGAAAATCTATTTTACAATTTAAAAAATAATTATTTATTGGCATGACTACAGCAAACCATACACGGGGACTACCAAAATGCCGAATTACAAAAATTAATCAGGGTCTGCGACAATTATTATTACTGCGCAGCAATTTTAAGAACAGGCCCTCAAGCAAGTTTTTGAAAGTATAGAGCAGTCATCTTCAGCTTTTTCTTTCAATGTCAACTCTGAGCAAAGGTATACTATATTGCTGCTTTTGCTAATGATATGGGAAAAAAATAATAAAAACTTCTTCTCTTCAAGTCTGCTTGAACATGGAATTACAAAACAATCCCGGTAAGTTCTGGCCTTGTACTGTGCTTCGCTGACAAATAGCACTCCTGTTGCTTCTCTGTAAAATAGGCTTGGGGATGAGTGTAGCACGTTGATGCTGGCTCTTAACAAAGAGTCATCTGGTAAAGTGGTGAAATGGCTGTAGTATAATCCCAGAGTACGTTGATGAATAAAATGTTAATATATTCACACAATACCTTACCATCTCTGATTTTTGCAGAGGCATACTGTTGTGCTAATATTAACTGATGGGGACTAATGAGAGCACCATGTGCAGGATAAGAGGCCAAAGTGTAAAAAAATCAATAATAAGTCTGATTTGCTTCTGAAAAAACATTTCACAAAGTACACTGAACACTTTTCCCATCTTCCAGTCAACATACCTGGTTGTTTGTTCCTCAGGTGGGGTCCCTGCTACATCTGTGCTGAGCTCTGAGGTTGTGCTGTCCACCAAATTCACACCAGCTGATCCCGGCGATCCTGCTGGTGATGTAGCAGCTGTGTGGGGGAGAGAACAAGTCTGATACCACGAACAACACAAAACCTGTTGTTTTGGCCTTGAGCATGATGCCTTTATATATCCTTTTCTTTAAAAGAAAGAAGAAGCATGTTATCATATGGCACTCATTGCTTGTGTTTGTCTGGCATGATCAGATGTACAAAATATGAAACAACAGATAGGATATGTCACTCTCTTGCTTTCTGAAGCCACAGTGCATGCAGCTGCCGCTACCTCTGTGCTCCAACCCCTTTTAGCAATTTTGAACACCCCCATGCCTTGACAGTTTTTCAGTGATCCCCCTCTTCCAAGTTCTTGTCTTTTCCACTTTTCAGACCCATATCCAGCTCCCCTCCCCCCTCTGCTTTTTTTATAGGTCACGCTCTCCCATCTTCCTACCTTTCTCTCCCGGGGGGCTGGATCGCCCCCCACCCTGTTGTCTCTGCAGGTGTTCCTTGTAGCAGACGGAGCACATGCCGTTGGTGCGGGGGTTACCATAGAAACCGCATCCCATAGTGCAAAGCATTGGCACCTGCGTCTGATTGGTCTCCTGAGCCATACTCTGACAGAGGGGGTAAGGGGGATGGGAGAGGACAGTCCTGGAAATGGGGTTACAAGAAGTTAGTCAGAATGATTAGCAGTCCCTGCCAGATTACATTGTCATTCATTCAGCTAAAAGAGCTTGGAGACTGGCATTAGAGCACGAGAGTGGGGTTGGAGCAGAAATGTGTCTTTCTTTGTAACTAGTAACTTAGTGATCCGAGGGCCGTGGCCGACTTACTGAAGCTGTAATGAACATCCGTCGAGCAGGTTCAAAATGTTCTGGTTTTGTTTTTTTAATATCAACAGAAATTAAGTCCAACACCGCAGAAGGACAAAGCCCAGTTTTGCCACTGAAGCAGAATTGAACTCGGTCCAACTTAAAACACTGTTTTAATCCAAATGAATGAAATGCACAAGAAACAATACCTGGCATTTATGACAAAAAAATTGGACGGCAAATAGACACGACAAATCACCGGAGTGATGCCCCTCCTGCAGAGCAGCGGGTTTGAACGTATTAAGCTGTGGATTTGTCCCAAGATTACGTGCAGAGCTGTCGTGTTCGGCTCCACTGGAGAAAAACAAGTTCAGAGTCTGAGAAACCCCCAGCGAGCTCAGCTGTGGCTGTGCGCCCCATCGCCGCGCAGCGAGGTGTTCTGTCCACGACCAGGTCAACACAATCGACAGCACTAGCTCCACAGATGCCACCTCCGAACGTACACGACACCTACATGGACCCGACGACTCGGCACACGACCCAGACACAAAACGCACAGCTGACTGTCTCCAGTCCGAGTGGATCGGCAGCAGAAAACAATCGGCGTCCTGTGTCAGTGGAGCGGACACTGTAGCGTTAGCAGACAGCCTCGGTTGGACGTGTTGTTCGTCCGACACCACATACAAACGCAAACAAAGAAGGACAGAACTCGCTCGATATCCGCCCACCGCGGTGGGACAATGGAGGGGATGAAACAGTAACGCGTCCTCGGCGACGAACTGTGAACAGACCGTGTGTTTTAAAATCGAATAAACGCTGAGGTTAGCATGCTAGCGTTAGCCGAGCAGCTAGCATCACCAGCCAGCCCAACAACAGCGCGCTTCCCGACAGTGTCCCGGCGGGCTTTAAACCGGTCTCCCGCCGCGGCGGTCTCCCGCGGCGGTCCCGGGTGAAGGCAGTACCTGAAATGCGAGGTACCGGGGCTGTCGACGACCCTGGACTTCAGATCTGTACAAGTTGAGTCGCCAGCAGAGCGCGGCCTCCTACAACGCGCTAGCTCGCGACATTCGAAACAACGACCATGACGTCATCCCAGCATCGATTCAGACGGGCCATCACTTACACACACACGCGCGCGCGCGCGCACACGCACACACACACAGACTAAAATGTGACACTCTTCTAAAATGTCTTTAAAGACAATGAAAGTGTCCAGGATTTATTGACATAGCGTTGATTGACAGTTCTTCAGCTGCTTCCATACAGTAAACACACGAAGGTTCTCATACATAAAACTGAAATTAAAACAAAAACCAGCAGATCAAAACACAAATGAAATGCACTGTGAATAACACGTCACTACAGATGCTTTCATGTGTCCTTTTTTTTTTTAAAGGAAAACTTAGGATGCCCCTAAAATGGCCTGGACAATAAAATGTGGTTTAGCACTTGCTTTATATTATTTGTTTTAGGCAAAACAGATGTAAAAATATATATATATTTTTAATCTTTTCCAGTATTAATAACAAATTGCAGAAATGACCCAATGACCTTGGGTCAGTGCATTCAGTTGTAATATATTCTACTAAACGCTAAATCACAAATGTAGTGTCGTTAAGCAAGTTCGAATTTAGTGAATCATGGAGACAACATCACACGAATATGAAGCTTCTTTCGTTAAAGCAAATTGATTATTCACGGAGAAACACAACCAGGTCTCGAGGACTAGTTGTCTGGGCCAGCGTGCTCCATCGCCACATCTCCCTCGGCCCTTTCAGTGAGCAGAGGAGCAAAGGGCCCCACCAGCCAGTTGAGTGGTGTGTTGTGAAGTAGATACTCCATGACACCGTCCACAGACTGCTGAACCTGGGAACAAGTACATACGGGTATTGGTCTCAACAGTTTCTTAACCACATGCATAATCAAAGCAAACATCAGCTAAGCTTATATGCTAAAAAATAAATATGCTAAGCTTTATTGTTGGTGGGAAATATTGAGGGACTAGTTGTGCACATTACTGAAGACAACATAATGAGCAGATAACTCTGAGAATGGATGTTTATGTAATATCCTTAGGAATATTCTGTTTATTTCCTGTTCGCTAAGACTCTACAGGTATTATTTAATCACCAATAAAAGTATAATGGAAGGAATAGTTGTGTTAAGTAATAGTATTTATTATTGTACTTGGGCCAGGTGGTGACGGCTGCGCTCCAGAAGGAGGGGTGTGAGAGTGCTGGTGTTCCCCAGAGAGGACTGCAGCTCCTCAGCTGATCGCCTCGCGCTGGTCAGCTGCTCCTGGACCGCACCTGGCAGACCCTGAGCACTTGAAACCACGCTGGAGCTGGCTGACCGCAGCTGGTCACTCAGACCACGGACCATGGAGAGAGCCCGCCATTCCAGCTGCTGTGAACAGAAAGTGGCGAATACAATAACCGTTAGATGATACAAAACAATCCCACACGATTGATGACAATACAAAAGCCACTAAAATGCAAGTATCTTTTATTGCTGAAATAAGAACTTGTTTTTTGTCCATCTCAGAGAAATGGGATCATGTTCAAGATTTTTTTTACAGTCTGTAAATGTATAGTACATGCACTATTAATGCTTTGATAAATGCACAAATAATCTTGTTAGGAAGCTTTTGTTCCATATCTAATTGCTTCAGCCTTGACCTCAGATTCATCTTTGGTCCCATCCGGCTCTGACTCTGTCTGTCCAGTTCCAGCCTGCTTCTCCTTCCACTCTGTCCAGCGCTGCAGTAGCTGCTCTGAGGCCCCTCCTATCTGGTTACTGGCCGTACCCAGGCTGGTACGGGCACTCTCGAGCAGGTCCAGAGTACTGGTAATCTGAGCCACCGCAGCATAGGTGGAATCCCTGGCATGCCGTGCACGGACCAGAGATTGCTGTAGGGCTCGCTCCTGTACCTTGGCAGAGAGTTTCCCCAAGCGGACAAAGTAGCTGGGGCTGTCCGGCGGAGTAGTCACCTCACTGGTGACAGGTTCAGCCACAGCAGCTGAGAGAGAAAATTGTTAATCTCACTTGCACTCATCAGCCACAACATTAAGATCGGTGACTGTTTTTTATGTTGTGGCAGGACAGTTTATTTTTTACGCCATGGAAAATAACTGAAACTACAAAATACTTTTCAATAATAATAAGGCCACACATATACACAGATCAGCCACATCAATAAAGCCACCTACCAGTTTTAATGAAATGGCTGATCAGTGTATATCTTCAAGGGAAAGGTTTCATGTTGCAGGGGAGCTAGAATTTTACATATGGCTTTAAATATTTAGGTGTGAACACACAGCTGTGATTTTTAGCACTGTATATCTGTTTCAACAACTCTGAAATGGGAACTAATGTAACAGCCATTCATGCGCTCCCTCTTAGTTTTCTAGTTTTAACTGTTATGTTAAAGAGAACGCTTAAGAAATTCAGTACATGTGCCGTCTGTGTGGCATGGGCAAGTGGAGATGTTTTGATTGATGGATGGAGGCTCAATTGGTTCCTGCTCTCTGTGCCAGCTATGGCATCTGCTCCGAGCCGGGTCACTTGGCTGTGACAGGGTCAAAGCAGATCTACTCGGGAGAGACAGGAAGTCTTCAGAGTCACTTCACTCCCGTGAGTCATCAGTGTGTAGAAGCTAAAAGTTATGTAATGTAACACTGTCTCCCTATGCCTCTGTTAAAAGCTACTTTGGTGGCTCAGCGGGCCTTTGCCACAGAAACCACTGAACAGATCCATCATCCCCCCGAGCTCTGCCATTATGTGTGCTTTGCCGATCACAGATACAGTTGAATCCTTTTCATATCCATAACCAGAGAAGAGGGCGGCCTCTTGAGTATTACTGCTACATTAGAGTTATGGCTGGTTGTCATGATAACATGACATCACTGTAGCAGGTGTCAAAACTGTGAGTGTTGGAAACTGTAGGTGCTTCACGGGCCAAGCTGACAGAAGGGAAGTTCACTGGGATGCTCTGCCTCCCTCTCTATGAATAGCATAAACCACTGATGTGTTCAGATCCAGCCACTTAGGCAGAATTAAGAACTTTGTCACGACCACTCCCACCTTGCCACATCGCACCGTCTTGCCTCTATAGTCAGAATTTATTCGGATCGTATTATTACATTTTCTGATTGATCTATAGCTCAATGGAGCAAAGACAATGCTGGCTAATAACTGTCAAAGTAAATGGCAAATAGTGCTAATGCCATCATTCTAACACATTACTTATGTAATAAATCAAGTTTAAGTAAAGTATAGTAATTCCACTTGCAATTTGGAAACTTACTCTCCAATATGTGTCACATTAAGCTCAGAGTAATGTAAGCGACATAGAGTCATTACGGAAACTATTTAATGCTTATCCTAAAAACAAAATAGAAGCATTAATAAGGCCGAACTGAAAGTATATGGGATACCATTGCCATGTACTTAATATATATAGTAGAACAAAAATGCAATTTTTTTTTTGTTCAAATCAAAAATCTGATTCAGGTGGTGTAGCAGCTCCTTAATTGCAATTGTAAAGAAAGTGACACTTTTGTTTGTGAGTTACAGGATAAAAGGTACAATCTGTGATTCAAATCTTAACAAAAGCATAACTCCAACAATAACATTTAAAACTTAGGCTCCAAAAAAAAATATTGATAGATCTGTAAATTCAAGGTGTGATAGTATGAAACAACTGAATTGAACTTGAAAGTGCTTTGTTGCTATTAAAGTTTTATATCAGATATATTTACGAAGCACTTCAATGAAACAGCCCTTTCTTTCTTTTAGTCGCAATTGGGGGGAGCAAATCTGGAATAAAACTTATCTTATCTAAAATCATATCTCTTTATGCGGTGAAAAACATTCATGAACAGGTCTTTAAGCCCTGAGCTTATCTTATTAGCTTATGCTCATCTGTTTGTTTACAATCATCTGTGATAACATGAAAAATGAACCACTCGTCCTCCATAATTAATTCTAATTGCAGCCTCGTTTCAGCTTAATTTGATCCAACTGTGAAAACACACCTGTCTATACCTCAGCATGAAAAATATGGTTTTATCACCCCCTGTTTTTTTTGGACTGATAATGTTTTGCACATTTCGGACAGCTACTGACCCAGCTCCCTCTCAGAGACCGGCAGGTTCTGGTCAACCCAGTCCTCAGATCGGCTGAGGGCCAGGCCCATCCCGCTGCTGACCATCTGGCCCATCCTGGTGCTCATGACGGTGCTGATACCTCCGCTGACTGCTGCCCGGGTCAGCTCGACACCACCCATCCAAGCCCCCATCACAGCATCTTTGGCGCCTGCCACCGACTGGTACATCATACCCACTGTGTTTGACATGACCTGAGGAATAAAAGAGCAGATTATGTGACATGCTTGGAGAGTAATGGTGGTGCAATAAAAAAAAATTCTGCATTGCTTTTATCCTATTAAGAGATATGACATTTGGGACAATTTGCTCTAAAAGGAAAGTAACAGCAACTGTTCAGATACCGTTGTTACGGTTACCTGGAGATTAATACAACTTGTGAGCTTATGCAGAAGGCTAGTTAATGGCTGGATCTATGTTTTTTCAGTGACTTGATACAATGAGGTGTACAGTAAGCTACCACAAGCTCTTACAGAGGAAAAACCCAGGCGTGATAATGTTACTAGTATATTCAATCCAAATGCAGTGCAAAAAGGAGAAGAAAAATAGCCTTAGCAACAGAAAAAAAAGGTTCTTTGTCGCCATTATAGCAGGATGGCTTTCTGTCTGACCTCATCTGCCGGTTGGTGAAGAATAGGCAGCTTCTCTTCCATCTTTTCCAGTCCTTTCAAGGCATACTCATTTACTGTAGCAACTGAAACACACACAAAAATTCCATTGGAATAAAAATGCAACCAGAATCCCCAGTTGAATGTGTCAGAAGAGAGCAATGCAGCAAATAACAAAAATAGTCATTAAACAGTTTCTTGTTTACTGTAGAGCAGGAGCTGAGAGGGTTTTTAATGATTTCTGTGAAACCTTGAGTAAACAATCTGCAAATTTTGCTTTCAGAAGAACAAAACTATTTTATGTTGAATTCTAGTCCCCTGACATTCATTCACAGTGCATTTAAATGCCGTTATTGCACATATATTACGTCATATTTTTCACATGGAGAAGATCTTACGCTGTGGTTCTATTCTGTCCAGAATAGGCTTGGACCCAGTGGTGGCAGCTGCTCCCAGGGTTCGGGCGCCGCTCTCTGCTACATCCATCACTCCCTTCAGCAAGGGCACATTGTCTTTGGTGCTGCTGTAGGCGCTGGAAACCACCTCGTAAGCTGAACTGACCAGGGGCAAGTTGCTCACTCGGGAAACAACATTCTAGGGAAAAAAAAGAAAAGAACATCCGATCCACCATTACTGTCATTGACAAGACATGAAACTTGTGAAATACAAACAGGTGTCCATAAAATACCATATATCATATCATCAAGGTCATTCCAGTAGTTTAAGTGAGCTTAATATTGGGATAATGTAATTACGGGATAATGACTGATTCCCTACAACAGCTCATCAAAATGGAGAAAGTGTCAGATGAGTTCATAATAGGCCTCAGTTTTGTAAACAGTGTCATTTCGAGTCGCAGCGCTCCTCACCTGCTGGTCTCCGTTAGCGGCTTCTGCTGCTGCAGCTCCACTCTCATTAGTCTTCCCACTGTCTGCCATTGTGACTGCCGGATTCAATCTCTGACACAGAATACAGACTGTCAGAAACATAGAATCACCTCACATCGCTTGATGTGCACATGCCTCTTCTATCTCTGATAATCTTTGTTTAAGTGAATTTGGAATCGCTGTTACATTGGGCAGTGTTACATAGGCAGAAAGGCAATGCAGCCATGTTCAATTCATTTATCAACACTATGATGCAACGAGGAGGAAACAGCACTATATAAATATATAAATGGTACAGCCTAGCTTACAAGTGAAGTCTACATGTTTTAAGTTAAAAGGGGACAATTAGATGTTGTACTTCTCCTCGCTTCCCACAGCTCTACAATTTGTTTAAGAATCTTTTTCTTTTTTAAGGATAAGATTGGTAGATCAAGATGTAGCATAAACACCTGCGATGTCAACTACTGCACAAGAAAGTGAAACAGAAATCAGCCAAGGCCTTCTTTAATCCTAATTAGGTACTTGAGTACATCACAAACAAAAGAAGAAATTCTGATGGAAAAATTTAACCATATCACTGGAAATTAACTGGAAGATTGATCGAAAATGATAACAATCAATGAGGTGCAAGTGAGGAAAGATTAGGATCGGAAAAAACACCCTGCAGCAACATCTTCCCTTCCTCCTCCTTCTTCTGATGCTCCCAGCATGTGGACGGCATCTGTCTGGGATCTTCCAGCTGGCACAGAGAGACGGAGTTGGACACCAATCCACCTGTCTTCACTACAACACTAAACTACAACAAGCGTCTGACATGCTCGATCTGATGTGTAGGGCCAATGAGTCTAAAAAGAAAAGGACATGATGTCTTTGATCACACTGCAGGAGAAAAGTGCAGCAGTAGCATGAGGACTGCATCCAACCAGCTGTTACATGCTGCCCGCAGAAAATGCTCAGGTAGATTTGTCTACACATCTGCCTGACAGGACGACCTGCTAACAGAGAAGAAAGCCTCATATCCCACAAAATGCACTTGAGTTTCGGGGGATGTTTATGAAGGATTCATATACATAGAGCTTTTTTATTTATCTAACACATTCTTTTAGATGTCAGAGTGAATATAATACTCTGTGTGATGTTTTTAGACTTCTGCAGCTCCAGATGATTTCTTTGGGATTTGTGTGATTGCAAATTGTATTTTGTTGCAACAGCTTTGTTGAGCAACTTGATTTTTATGGTTATTTTTCTGAGGCAGTTGATAAGATCTTCACTGGCTGTATTCCAAAACAAAGTATTACACTATGCTCCCCTGGTATCAAGTGTGAGATGAACTCAAGATTATTTTCAGAGACACAGTTCGTATTATGAGGAAAGCTCTTATGAAACACAACCAAGCTGTTGTAGACTTTCAGAAATCATGAGTGACACTGGAATCACTGGAATGTCCATGATCTGAGAACAGAGACACAGACATACCACCAGAGAAGGGTCAATTCACCAGAGAAGGGAGGACGATTAGGTTCTTGAAAACGAAACTGTACTGTAGATCAGTGGCATCAGGCCTGAGTAATCTCATGATGACAGGACAGGAAAGAAAATAAAATCTGTTACACAAACTTGTGGCTCTAAGTTTTTTTCCTTAGAAACATTGGATCTGTCATTTCTCAAGACCGTTAAAACCCAAATGAATCAACCTTGGGGAATAATAGTCTCATTGGTTGATGTGCTCATTTCTCATCTCGACACAGGAGATTGCTTCATCATTGAAGCTTGAAAAGGTTGAGAAACTCTTCCTTAGAACAATATAATATTTAAGCAGAGACATCTGATACAAAATGCACTTTTGGAAGTTACTGAAACGATGTGACAGTGTAAAATGTGATCATTAAATCTGGGCTGAGGTCACTAGAACCCCATGTCAGCTGCTGTTTGACTTTTTGCAGTGAGGAGGTGCGCAGGGTGTAACGTCACTACACAGCAGCTGTCATTGATGAACTTTACCCCTCAACGGGAACTGCGACTACCTGTCAACATCCCCTCAACAAAGGAACCAAACACTCGACCCCTGATGTATCCTAACTTCTGGTCAGACGCGACGGTCCACAATAAGAAAAGTAAGTTTCCTCAGCCTGCCAAGGGAAGTGGCGTTAGTTCAGTATAACAGCGGTTTACTTAGCAAGTTTAGCTAACTTTAACAAACGGAAGGTCGGTTTAAACATAAAAAAGGAAGCTGTCAAATCAGCCACTGACCTCACAGGGGGCTTATTGTTCCTCTGTCCTGCCGTGACCTGTAAGTCAGTGAACCGGGTCAGCCTTCAACAGTGCCCCGGACTCTCCGTCCCTCTCTCACTGGCGGAATCTAGAGTTGAGCACGGGCGGGCCAATGAGGGCGGAGAGTGGAAACTTTTAACCAATCAAATCACAGCACAGAAGAGCCCGTCAGTGTGTGTGTGTGTGCCCCAGCCATCCCGTGTGATTCAAATAATGTAAATAAAATCGTATAAATTCATACACAATAGGCTCACATGTTTACTGCTGTATCCACTCAGCTGTTTAAATGAACCAATTAAAAAAAACAAAATGATAATGATGGGATTTTAGTTTCTTGAACTTACTTGTACCTCCTCACAATGCATAAAAAGCCACAATGGAACGAAGTTAGCAGCGGTCCGACTATATTTTTGGTCCAGGTTGCCGGGGGACTTTTATTGCCGACGGACCGCTCGAAAGTTTGAATGAAGATAGAAGATTGAGGACTTTGAGAAGTAGGGTAAGTGAAAGGCTGTTGCCAAATAACTGTGATTAATCTCGCTATTTGACTTTCGCAAATGAGCAATGTTGTTCAATGTGTTTATAGTTTCATATTTCTGTACTCAACTGGAATCTAACCTGAGGCTATTATGAAGCTAGTTATACAGTAACGTTAAATTACGTCATTTGGGTTACATTGACTGACGTAGGGTCAGATGAATGTAAAGCTGTACCCGTGATTTAAGAGACTTTATAAAGAGAAGCTATGGAGAGAGAGAGAGAGGAGGAGAGGGAGAGAGCAGAGCTGTGCCGCTCTTTGTCTGACACTTTTAAACAAGCTCTAAATACTGTTCATATTCTTATTTAACCAGGTGTATTGTGTATATTTGCAACCAAACAAAAGAAATCCCAGTTCTATATTTTACAGGGATTTACATTTTATTTACAACGACGCAGTAAAACTCAGTACAGAATAATGGTAGTTTTTTTTAGTTCATTTGGTTAATGGTGGTTTTGATGTTGTGGCCAATATATATATATATATATGTGTGTGTGTGTGTGTGTGTGTACAGTATTAAACTGCATTAGTTTTATCTTGGTGTACTAAATGAACTGTCAAGTCTAAATATATGGGTCTACCAATATATTGTTTACAAAAATGCATATTGACTAGAAATTATTTAATATTATGTAAATATATATCATATAATATAAGTATTACAAATAAATGATTCAGGCTACAGCTCTAATAAATTTCAAAAATAAAAATGCTTACATAACTACCCCCCCCCCCCACCCCCACCCCCACAGGAACATTTCTGTTCAAAGTCCAAGATTTAAGAAGATGTCAGGGAGATTACTTATCTTTACCAGGTGACTTCAGTATGACACTCCAGATACTGCAGTAATGTTGTATAACAACAGCTGTAATTATATGAAATATTTCTTCATGTTTTATGTGAATATGAATGATTGAAGTATTTATTTACTTATTAATACTGTAGGTCTTCTTCAGTGTCTGTGACAATGTGCAAACTCCTTCTGCTGATGAAAGCCACAGGATGCTACAAAAAGGCACCAGAAGAAATCTTGTAAGCATAAGTTGAGTATAAAAGTTAATTTGAATATAGTTTATTTTTGAGTTTTCAATATATTCCAGTTAATCTACAGTTGTAAGCATACTTGTGAGTCACCTAAACGCATTTTTTTCATGGTTGATATGAGAATTTTTTCATACAACTATATTATACTGTATTATTTTATTATTCAGTAACCATTCATGCATAACTCTGGGTACTTCATTGGAGAAGTTATAGCTGACAATTTTTAACACAATAAAAAAAAACATATTTACCCAAACCATTCATTAAGTGTGCATTTATAGAAAACAACAATTATTTGCTTATCTGTGTATCATATGCAAGCCTGAATGCAAATGAAGGCATTTCCCTACCATATACTGTTTGTGCAGTCAGCTGACTGAGCTGTACAAATAGTCAGACAACCAATGTTAAGTGCAATTGACTGAGTAAACCCTGAGAGGGCAGTCTTTACCCATTAAGTCAAATTTCCCCCCCCTGCAGCCTCAGCCACACAGAGCTAGACTCATTCACGTTTACATCCTGAAGGTCTTTTCACTGCAGATGCACTTCAACTCCAGAGCATGCTTTTTTAAAATTAAATATTAATATTTAATCTTTGAATATTTTAAAATCTCCACAAAAATGGGGCATGGGCTCTAAAGGAGAACAGACGGTAATGCTAGTTTTATTTACTTACTAATTACATTGTCATGTGGTGGTATTTTCTGTGCTCCTCTTGATGTGATATCCCCATAATACTTTACCATTGTGAAACCACACATTGACTTCCCCTGCTGCTGGATGCTGTGTTATCCTCCCTAACGAGACTCTATTAACTCTCCCTTTTCAGTCAGAGAGGATTTTCATTATTCAACCCAGTATACAGTTTTCATTAGCTGTCCCTTTGTATTTTCCCAAACGCCTGCACCAGGCTCCACGCAAAGGAAACAGATAACTTCTATGGTGCTATCAGAAATTAATTGGATTGAAATTGCTGTAGCTTTGTTTTGGTTAAGTTAAAAATCCAGGGCGACTGTTCGGTTTAAACACTACTCTGAAGCTGTAAGAGAAAACTAGCATGAGGTGGTAAACATGGGTCTTGACCTGACCACAGCTTTATGACTCATTTCCCTCGTATTTGTCTGATATTTTTATGAATGACAGAGCAATTTCAATCCCTGCATTATAAGCCTTGAACTAAAAGACAGACACACATACACATATGTTCAAATCAGTGCCACCACACTCTCTTGCAAAAGAGACCAACATGTGCCCCAAAGGCTCTCATCTGTTCCTGTTTAACTCTTAACTCTGCTTCTATGGATCACTTATTAAGGCCAAAATTGTTCTGGATATTGACTAATTTAAAGATAAGCATATAAGAGGAAAATCACTCATCCCTCAGAGTAAAATGATCACTCCACTCTCCCCCACTCCCCTCATTCACTCTTTTGTTCCTGCCTGAAGACATACCTTTCAAGATAAGAGCAATACATTGGCAATTTGACCATATTTTTCATAGATATGAGAGCAGAACACCTAAATCCTATCCATACAGATTTAATCATAAGACGCCCAATCCTTTTCAATACTGAATAAAATGCCTGGTTTCAAATAGTTTGGTCATAATAAAATGGAACACACACACTACTCAGTACAACACAAAAATGGTAGCATAATCAATGGTGCAAAAAGAGATGAGATGCATTCAGTATACATACAATCAGTACAATAGCCATTATCTTAGTTTATAACCCCATTTAACAAAAAAAAAACCCAATCAAAAACCATAACAAACTAAACAAATGATGATGAAGGGATCACCATAAAAGATTTAAGATGTTCAAATCCTAAGAATGTTTTATTAGGTCTTTGTAGCATTACACATGGAAGGTTGAAAGTTTCAATAAGAAATCCATCATTATCAAACAGCACTTTTGCAAGGGTTTGGTCCTGGATAAACAGGGAAAGGGTAGTTGTACTGTAATGAAACACCTTTGCTCTGTTTCATGTTTAGTGCTAAACCATATGTCTCAGGTGCACAACGAAAAAATTATACAACCTTCATTTTCCCTCCTGTTTCCCCTTCTGCTCTTCATTGTCAGCAGCCTTGGAACTGTAGGAATTACCCCCCATGCATTATTAGCTGACCAGATCTGCTTGGTTTCATCTGAACTACACCGTTGATGGGAATCTGATTTCTAACATCCTGCAACAAATTTCCGGAGACGTGCAACACAAGGTATCAGTAACATACAACACAGCGACAAATCATCTCCAGGTTGAAACTGGAGATGGACCTTTGCCCTTACTATATTTTGCCCTATACCATATTAATACAGCAGAAACCATGCATTAGATATGTGAGAGAACCATTCTGTCATGTTGAAATAATAAAGGGACCGGATGCTTACTGTAAGTGTGTGACAATATGATCTAGAGAGAGTTTCAGTTCAAAGCAGTGGTCTGACATTTTGAAAGATGCATAACATAACTTTACATAATCTGCAACATAATCTTCTTATTTATCCATCCATTATCTATACCACTTTTTCCCTCCAGGGTGAAAGGTCTGAATCGGGATTCAAACCACAAACCTTCTTGCTGTGAGTTGATAGTGGTAACCACTGCACCACCATGCTGCCCAAGTCAAGGAAAACTGCTTTGGAAAGGTTCTCGAATCACAGCAGCATACAGTAGGCCTGCGTCGGGGTAATGTTTCACAGGTTTTTCCAGATAATAATATTCCCTTGGACACTAACTTGAATTTCAGGTCTTAGATTTTTCACACATCAAAAGTGAACTACGCAAACTTAACTAATTATGTGCATCGGAGTGCATGAAAGTTGAGCATTGCATCAAAAGCATGTCCATTTACAAAGTGTAGGCTCGAAATGAAACCTCATAAAAGTCATTAACTTTATGCATTAAACTTTTTGCGAGAGTAACGGCCTTTAATCTGTAGAGTAAAATTGCCCTGCGAGGAAAACTTAACTGGCTACAGACGTTTTATGACTGTTGTGCCTTCGGCTTAAAGGATATTAGAAAAGTGATTTGTGGGGGAACCTCTTGCAGACTTTAAAAACACATAATCTAAAAGATTTGTGACCACACTCAGAGGTGCCAGGTCACTGACTGCAACATACAAAATGAAAAGCAACAAATAAAAGGGCTGTGTCCTGCAATGGCAAACAGGTAGTCTCAATTTTGCTTCCACAGAAATTGCACAATTTCCTAATTCTGTGTTTTATGACTTCCAATCGCTTTTTTTGAATACCAGCAGCTGCCTTTCGTTTCTCTGGGTCTCCTCTGTTTAGTTTGGTGTGCATATTTCACCCTCGAGCCCCAACAATGGGTCAGCTGCCACAGCGGAGGTGGAGAGCAAACATGGAAAGAGCTGACTGGCCATGAAATATTTATGGTTCTTTAGTGTTTTGATTGTATGAGTTTTGACAGCTATGGCACATTACTGGGACCCTTCTCCAAACAAAAAGACCTGTCTGTTGTGACTTAGAGAGGAGAGGCAAAGAGCATGCTTTCTCCACTGTACATCGATTCTAGCTTTGATTTTTTTCCTTTGTCCTCTCTGATTATTAAAGATATCTCAGAATTTTTTGTATCGATCCCCTTCCCTTTCAGTATTGTTTTCATCTTCCACCATGTTTTCCAATATAATATTTTTCAAATCTCTTAGAAAAGAGTGCTTCACTTCTTTCATCTTTCTGCCTTCTCTTTACCCTTCATATCCCATCGCATAACCTCTCCCTTGTCATCTCTGCACCACTTTCATAATGACAGATTGATGGCTGCCTCTGCACTATGTCACAGTAACACATACTTCACCAAGATTGGTCCCGATTAATTTACAACAAGCTGATTAAATCTATTTACACACTGACCGTAAATAATTTCACATTTAGTCTATTTAAATCAACACTAAGTAATCAACACTTAAATTAATTACAATGTCAATGTTTGACTCAGCTGCAAGTGCTAGAAAATAAACAAGTGCATTTATGAATAAATGAATAGTAACTGTGAGAATTGACAAGAAAAACGAGTTAATATATAACTGTGTTTTCTTGTTTTCACATACAGGAGATGAACAAACATCCATCATTTATGAAAGCCAGACTTTTCGTTGCTCTAATTCACAAACAAACCTTTGCTGTTCAGACCTTATTTTTACTTTACTGTTTACATTCTACGCTGGGAACAGGAACAATTCAAAATTGTGCTCACGGCCTTTATGTTTTGTATGAATACTGGAGCAGCCTCACACCAGGGACTATCAATATCAAGGTCATTTTCAGTTTTTAAAAATTTGTTACTGAGTGGTAAGAGTGAGTGCTGTGGGTTTTAGGGTTAGGGCTGACAGCCTATTCTTAATCTAAAAAACTTCTGTCATCAACACCTCATAAGTCAACGCTATTAAATTAACAATAGAAAACATAGTAACCAAATCAACTGATTCAACTATCTAAAAGCTTCATATCCATGTTTTTTTTTCAATTAAGCATTAGATTATATCAAACGAGTGTAATTATAAATCTCAATCATTAAAAACTAAGAGAAATTATAGGTAAAGATTGTTCAGCAAATATATGATCATTTAATATACTGATTCAAAATGTTAACATCCCGCCTATGTGGACACTTTGCTCTATTCCTAATAAGTACCAATATAGAGCTTTGTAAATTTGTTGTTTTGGGGCATTTGCTGACAAGGCGGATGCTGTTTCGCAGACCTCTAGAGGTTTCTTAACAATGAAACGTAAATATGGGTCGCAATAAGCAACTTACGGAGCAGGCTATGGGTTGGTTTTTATGGGAGAACAGTCGTGGAGCTGCTTATCAAATGACTGAGCTCCATCATTTAACAATGACTTGCTGAGCCTGTGAAGTCACTGGGTCTGATCACATGAGCCCTGCATGCGGTCTATGCGTCTTTGTTGGCAGCTTGGTGAACCATGTGATTACTTTAGTGAGATAGGAAATGGTCACAGAGACTGGAGACTGAGGAATCTTTATTTTGCGTTCACATTTCGGGTGAAATGGAAGTTGGCGGACAAAAGCTTCATCTAAGTTTTGCATAAGCATATCTCCTCCTGCTGGTAACACACACAAACACACACTTCTTACAGTGGCTGTGCTGCCCGTCCCCTTTTCCCCATGTCGTAGAAAGATTAAAAAGTGCATTCCCCATCAAAGGTTGTATGGCTTTTTTTGCAAAGCTTTCTAATGGCAGCTCTTTTCCTTTTATCTGGCTCAGGTCTACAGCCCTGCCTGCTCTGACACACTCTCTGAGTGGGATAAAAGCAAATGGATGAACAAAATGAACATTTATTTATTTATTTATTGCCATCGCACAAACTTTGACAAGAGATGAAATGGTGTAAGTTCCTCTGTTGAACATGGCTAAAAGTTTTTGTGTCCTAAATCATGTGTATGCAAAGTTGCTGGAAACAGAATATTAAACTAATCTGGGGATTTAAAAATACATTTTTGGAGAGCAGTTTAATTTTAGAGTAGTGTCAGCAGTAACTACAGTATGTACACAGAGAGTCATTGTAGAAGTCCTCCCTCCCTCCCTGCGTCTGTTCTGTGCTACTCTGCAGGGTTTCCCTAAATAACTCTTATTTTGGGGAATTGGTTGGAAGATGGATCCAGAAAAAGCGGGTCCACAAGGTCTATGGTTCGATCCCCGCCTCCTCCAGTCCATGTGCCGAAGAGTCACATGGGCAAGGCACTTAACCCTGATATTAATGTGATTAATATCAGGATGTGATTATAACGTGATTGATAAAAAGCACCGTATGAATGTGTGTGAATACTGTGAAGGGCTTTGGGTGATCAGTAAGACGATTTTATTTTGTGTTATGTAAAGACAGTCCATTTACCATTTTACAAGTAAAAGTTGAGCATTCAAAATTTTACTTGAGTGAAACTACAGAAGTATCTTCAGAAAAATCTACTTAAATCTGCAATATTTGATTTTTTTAAATTTAGGCTAGCAGGGACAACGTCATGTCCCTGCTAGCCTCTGTTCCACTAGCGTGATTTTGGGAACATTCAGAAACAAATTACCATTAACTAGTTCAACAAAGTTAGACTTTGTGAGCACAGATAAAACTGCAGCTTGTGTCAACAAAGTGCGTGCTTTGTAACTTGGTTTCATCCATATCCATAAAATTTGGTTATAATCTTTCTAGTTGTAATCTCTAACAATTTCTCCTGTGTTCAGTCTTCTCTGTATTGCTGTTATTACAGACATGTTTGAGCTCACCGAGGGCCCTCGACTCACGTGGACTCACGTGGACTCACCGCTTCTGCCGAGCCGTGGTGGTCAGCCTCCTAGGCCGTAGGGGGTAAAGGATTTGCTAAAAAACATATTATAACATACATAACACTAAGGAACATCCTTATCTTGTTGTTATGTTATGCACTTTTGGGTAATCTATTCATGGTTGAATGCACTTATTGTAAGTCGCTTTGGACAAAAACATGCTGCTAAATGAATGCAATGTAATGTAATCTTCACGTTTGAAGCCAGCCACATGACATTCTGAAAGTAGCTGTTCCAAGGCTGTATTTTTACTTCCTTGTGTAACAACTGAAGGACTAACATGTTGTCATGTGGTAGCAGGTTCAGGTAGAACTTATTAACTACATAGAAAACCTTTTATAGACTAAGTATATTGTATGTACAACATGAGTAACTTGTAACTGGTGAATGAAGTGAATAAGAAGTAAAATATTTCCCACTTTAATAGAGTTGAAAAGACAGATAAAGTAGCATAAGATGGAAATACTCATCTCAAGCATACGTGCCTAAATATTGCACATAAGTGAAACTGTGTAACTACAGAAAGATGTTTTCCTCCTATAAATGACAAATTAGATTCATGATCAACGAACTTTGTGTCCTGCCTATACAAGTAGCCAGTAGCTGATTAAGGCTATTATTAGGTAATGACTTGACTTGTATTAAAGGATGTTACTTCACATCACAGATTTGACCCTCCACATGTGCTACTGTTCAGTAAATGTACCATTATTACATAACTGTCACTAGAGGCCCAAGTGGCAGCAAAAGTAATACAGTTATTGCTAAATCTGCAGTGATTGAGTAAAAAGGCTTGGTTAGATTAAAACACTGTATTTGGGTGGAGTAACAGCGCAGTGCAACAGCTGGGACAAAACAATAAAAAGTGTGAGTTCTCACGCTCAAAAGACACACACACGCACACGGAAACTCCTTGTGTATTTTTCGAAGTCTTACTGAAAAGGGAGTACATGTCACACAGTGTAGTGAATTGTTTAGTGTTCTTGTCCCAGGCATATAAAGCCTCGGTGTCTACTTTGGCTGAAAAGACAGAAAACCTTTAGGTTTGGGTTCTTTTAGACACACGAGACATGATGGTGTGTATGTGAGAGTAACAGATGCCTAATAGATGCCTGAATAATGATACTGCTGTCAAAGCAGTGTCCTCTGTTGTACCTGCATTTAGCTTGTACAAAGACTTGAAACGGGTCCCCTCTGGAGGCCGTGGAAGAAGTTTACCGGACAAAGGAAACTTTCTTTTTAAGCTTTAATTGTGGAGGCTGCAAAGTCACATGCAGCATGACGAGATAAACCAAATTAACAATGTCAATAAGTATAACAGTGCTGGTGCACGCAAACTTTGGCTGTGTAAATATAGATAAGAAAATACAAAACAGCCAACAACAAGCAAGCCAAAAAAAAAATGTCCCTCAACCATATCATTGTCCGATAACAGTAGGCCTTCATGTAAACTCCACTGAATGTCACTGGCTTAAAAAAAAGGAATTTGTATACTGTTAGCTATGATGTGCCAGCAGCAGCCTTGTAGATCCCTCTTCAGAATAAATCTCCACATCCAAAATCAAGTAATGAAGGAGACTTTTTTTTTTGCACTTCTCTCCCTGTTGGTCTTAGCTCCTTGAACACATGTAACCCAGCGCAAGCATTATCCACTAACAGCTGTGTGTGAAGGCTTTTCCATATGTTTAGCATTAAGTATCAGGCCTTTGTACTTGGGCTCATGAACAATGTTCGTGGGAGTAACACTAAAAAAACACAAATGATTTAACGGCCATATAAAATACATGCTCCAAATTGCTAAGAGCAACAAATACGATGGGCTGAAGGCTTACTGAGATTTAATGAGACTAAATTAGCCCTTTGTTGTGTTAATTTAGCCTCAATGAGAATATGCAAAAGCAGGAAGGCCTTAATCTCAGGGAGGGGAACTGTTGTCGAAAAAAAACGTTTTCAAGTTCACTGAATTATTTCATGTCTTTACACTAAATGGGACTCTGAGGAATTCTAATTAGATTCCAATAGATTTTCCTGTCAATATGTATTATTTAATAAAGCTGCTTCATAGTTACTGTTTTAGGAATATTGTAGATGCCAAAATTATGTAAATAGAGCTACAGGAACTGAAAAAAGTAAAAACTAAACACAGTTTCTTGTATCTTACAACATGCACAAGACTGGTGCTTGTGTTTGGTCAAAATGTATCACCTTGGCTAATTCCAATCCACTGAGTGTCTCTTTTGTTCAGTGAGTCTCTTCCAGGTACTTTCCACATTGCAGCACCAAATTCATAATGGTCGCTATTATCGGAAAAGCTCTTTGAATCCGCCTTGTGGTTTCATTTTAGCGTCAGCACTGAAATCATTTAGACATTTTCTAAACCGTTGGTTGTCTTTTTGTAATAAAGATTTCTTGGAATAAAATGTGCCCAAGAGAACAGTGCTCTCTCTCAGGTACGCAACTACGGCTGTCTACCCAATGACCCGTTTCACTCGTCATTTCACCACCATTAAATTTAGTCCATACACATTTAACAACAGCATTTCAACAGTATGTAAATATAGTCATTTATTGCTAATAGAAAAGAAAAGTTTAGATCATTTTAACAGCACATTAATGCATGACAAAAATACAGCACTTTACAGCAGAGTCACTTTACTTACAGTATCTTGCAGTATTTATTGCATTCCGGGAAGAGCAAATTCACCAGACCAAACGACATGTGAAGTTGGGATCCACTCTTTTTGTTCATCCATCCCCATCCGTCTAATAATTTTGAAGATAGAATAGATAGAATTTCATAGATGACTAGTCTATTAATCACACAACACGAGTAGCTCAGTTTAATTGCTAAGTTACCATGTGTGCATGTTTTGGTTGAGGCTGGATCAGACTGGACGGGGAAAATTCTTATCAAAGAAAACTGGCAGGGTCACCAACCAGGAAACAACAACGCGGCCCCTCCACATGTCCACTCTGCTGAGCAGACTCGCGAATTTTAGTTGGGACTTCATTTGAGATGGTGAGCTAATTCAACCCCATAACTCACTTAAATTTGTTAAAAAACACCAGATTGTCTGATTTCTCCAATTCTTCTCCCTCTCAATCTCAACCTCCTTCTCTCCATCTGTCTCCCCTTCAGGGTAAAAAAAGAAGTCTCAACCCCTCTTCTGTTCTGTCACTCTGATATTATTATTACTCTCTCAATCATTCTTGTACTTCTTCTTGTTCTTTCACTCTGACACCATGTATCATCTCTATTACTCTCTCTGTGTTATTTGTGGCCAGTCTGTGAAACTACATAAGTTCCAGGCTAGGATGTTTTGGTTGGCTGAGGGGTTGGTTCAGCTGCACTGGAAGTTATTGGTATTTTGTAAGTCATCTCTCTGTCTCTCTCTCTCTCTCTCTCTGTCTATCTCTCTCTATCACACTCCCACACACACACACACACACACAGAGAGTCAGAGGTCTGCTGCAGCTGAGAGAACTGGTTTGAGTGGACCAGAAGTCAGTCAGTCCTCTGCCATTGTTCAACTCTTGGACTTACACAAGTACATAGTTAGAACCTGAACATAAAGTTCATATTTGAAAAGGATGTAACATGGTGGTGGTGTTCATTAGATTTTATCAGAATTTCACAGCATTACATATTCGTCTTTTCTGTCTATTAGTTTAACATGCAATTGTTCTGCATTTGCAGTTCTCAACTTTTGATTAAAATAAAATGTAAAATGCAATAAGAAGCTGTGATAACGTCTATTATAACCTTTCTCTTTACAAAAGTTCTTTTAATCATATGTACTGTGACTATTCCTGTATGTTTTACCTGCTAAATCAGGATTAATTTAGGCGAGGAAACACACACACACACACACACACACACACACACACATATAGGCGAACAGAAAACAAACGAATCAACTGCAAAATACTGTAGAAGAAAAACAAAACAGCTGTATAATATATTTTAACAAAGTCAGTTCACTGCGGAATACTTTGAAGATATTAAAAACAAGTTAACACTGCATGTTTCATTAACTGTACAAAACGGTACATTTTTAGTGACAGTGAAACATGTTAATTTAATTGCCACATAATGGCAGTCCCTTACTGTCCTTCACAGAGAACCCTTTAACAGTGTACATTTGGACGTTTGAAAGGTTTGCGGGGATTGGACGCATCGGGGCCGAAAACCAATTAGTCGTTAATCAATTCCGATCCAGTCGCTGCATAACTCTGCTTCAGGTTTTGGCACTAACAGGCTCCAGGAGTCCCTGGCGGATGACAGCGGGGAGCAGCGGAGGAGATGCTGTGGCTCCCACCGCCGCTAGAAGACGGACGCACCGAGGAGCCCGAGTGCAGGAGCAGCGGTCTGCGACCGACACATGACTGGGACTTTGCCCCGCGCCGCATCCCGAGCCCGGCGTTCCTTTGTGTGTGCAAGCGGGGCGCGTACGGCGACAGGAGGACGGTCCGCTTCTCCTGCGGCGGGAGCCGGGCGGGACGACGCAGGGACCGAGCAGCGGTCGTGCGCAGCGGCGAAATAGACCAACTCTTGCGGGGGGACAGGGGCTCGATCACGCAACTGGGGCGAGCGACGACAGATGTGATTTCCACACGCTGCGGCTGGTTTGGTGCCAGTGGCGAGTTGGACGGCTCATGATTGCGTCCCGCTTTCCATCATTCACTGCTTCCAGCGTTTTTTTTTTGTTCCAGAGTAGTTGGGGGTCTCGGACGGCTGTCTCCGAGGGCGCGCTGCTGCAGAGACTAACGGCCGGTGCCATGTGTCGTTGCGCCACATAGAAGCTCTTTGTGGGCTGTTTCGCACCGGGGACAGGTGGTGCCGCGCGCGCGTGTGTGTGTGTGTGTGTGTGTTTGTGGGGGGGAAGGGGGGGGCACGGACACACTCGGCCCCTGAGACAGTTGTCTTGGGGATGTCAGGCCGGCGAACGGGACCAGCTTTTGCCAGAGACAGGTGCGACAGGGAGGAGTAGTCCACAAAGCCCCATACACCGGATCCGGCGACGCACCGCCGAGCCCGCAGCCTCCTCTGATCACTCTCGGATTTCTTTCCTCTCCCATTGTCGTTCTGCCGTGTGGGACACACAGCTGACTCAGAGCCGTGGGTCCGGCGGCACCTTCCCCCCCCCGACGACCGGAGGTAAGTGGCCCGCGCTGTCCGGCGGCTGGCGGCGGCGCTGCGCTCCGGGCGCAGGCTCTGACGCACCTCGATGCTCTGTAGTGACTCTGGCTTTTACTTGTGGTCAATTTACCCTTAAAATCGTTTCACTCTACCGGGGCTGAAGACCCTCCACGATTTGGCTCTACAGCAGGTTTCATTGTGTAATCTTTTTTTTCTCTCTTTCAATTTCATACTGCGTAGCTTGCAGCCACGCATCCAAACCACCAGCTCTCTGCCCGGAACCTGAAGCGGCGCCTCGCCATCTGTCCGCTGATTGGATTATTGACAGGACTCAGATTCTCGGGGTTGAAAATGAAATGCCATGCATTGATCATGTACTGGTCATTTATACGCAAGGATAAACAAGCGACATTGATGGCCCCTGAACACCTCAGTGCCCACCTTAACTGAGCATCCCCTATAATGTGGCATTTGCGTATAGTGTCGAAGGAAATTCCTTTTTTTCCCCTTCATATTAAGATCAAATTTCAATCATTATTAGAAAACCCTCATTTTCAAGTTGCAGAACTGGAGAAGAAAAAAATTGTTATCATGGGACTCGTCAAATGTACCCGTCTCCCGTTTGTTTGTTTGTTGTGTGTGTTGTGTAGAACTGCTGGCAGTTGTGTGTGTTCTACAGTCCTACCCGCTGGGCCCCTGGTGTCCACTACTCCTGCCTTCAGGCTCTGCCGTCCCTCTCTCCCTCCCTCCCTCTCCCTCTGCAGTAGCTGCTATCTTTACAGTACATTGGATAGTGTCAGAATCCTATTCTTTTTCTGTGCGACAACCGCTGAGTCCCAATAGCCGGCTCCAAGTCGCCTAAAGTTTCTCCAATCGGGAGCCGCATGTTTTTGTTGTGGCCCCTGTTTCAAATTCAAATTGCCTTTCAGCTGCCTTTTGTCCAGCGCCAAGGTTTGTGGACTGGAAAGAGAGACAGAGAAGTAAGTGAAGTCCCCAAGGGTCAGAGATTTTCAATAATGAGCCCCAGTGTGTGAGAGAGGAGAGAAGGGAAGGAGGACAGACAGAGAGAGAGACACACACACACACACACACACACACACACACACACACACACACACACACACACACACAACTAATGAAAGTGAGACAGTTCTCCTTGTCCAGTGCGAGGGTAGACACAGCCAAGGGAATACCAGCACCTCCACTAACCTCTCTGTCACTCCGACTGTGTCAGTCGGCCTCGGAGGCCAAGAGCCTCTTTAATTCCTCTTCCTCGGGACTGTCACCTACTCCTGACAGCCAGGGAGCGGGGGTTCCTGCCGCAGGTTACACAGAGTAAATCCTTCTTCTCTGCTGCTCAGACGCTTCATCGGGGGGAGGGCAATGTGCGGCACCAGACTCTGTTTCAGTAGCTGACTGGACATACAGTATAGGTGGTGAAGGGGGCGAAATTAAGATAAAACACGAGGCAGATGAAAAGAGAGATTGATCGTAGACTACAAATTGTCTAATTGTCTTCTCGTTGGTTCTCGTTGGTTCTCTGATCAGTGCCCCTTCCCTCACATGTGCCGACATCCTCTTGTCGGCCCATCACACCACCAGTAATTACAAGAAAAAAAGCCATCGGCAGAAATTAATTAGTACACAACACAGGAAATACTTCTCTGATATGACATGTGATCCTATTGTACTGTGTCTGGATTTCCTTTCTTTCGGAGCAAGGGAGAAAATATGAGATTACATTTTAAATTAGAAAAGAAGCTTTGCTGAAGCTTCAACTCCTCTCAAGAAAGTTTTGAGGGAAAATCCAACCCAAGATGATACTTATTGTATATTGTATTATACTTTCACCAAGTTCAGCACAGGGTTATTAACAAGACAGAGGAGCCAAAATAATCAATAAACAGACCTCGGAGCTGCTGCACTGACTTATACTGTTAATTTTTCTATAACCACAACTCTGTTAGCCTTTTGTGAAGAGTTAACTCCTAATAGTTTTATGAAAGCCAATTTTGCCTTGGCGGTATTAAAGGAATTTATCAAAAGCTTCCTCAAAATAGTTGAATTTCTCTTTGCATGGAGGGGAGAGGGGATAGATGTTTTCTCAGGCCTTATGTGAACAACCGGGCTGTAGGAAGCACCACTCCTGCCAAAAGAGATGACTCAGTACAGGGGGTAAGATTGCACTGAGAATTATGTAAGGCAAGCATAAGGAAAGCAATCGTAGGTAGGAACGGGCATACGTGACCATAGAGGTGATCTCCTGAACACTAAAATTGATTAGTGGTGAAACCCCAACAGAGGACAAAGCAATAACTCCAAGTAAAAGCCTGATGTAGGAGCAGGATTTGGTGTCAATGGAGAATTCAGATAACAAGGCTAAATGTGTGCCCAGGAACCAGACGGGGGGGTTTGTACCGTTCCAAGGTCCCAGTGCTGATGTCAGTTTTTGGCGTGTTTTCTCCGTCCCGAGTGACTCTCCTCACAGCTTTAAAAAACTGCTCACTGGAGCTCAGCTAATCCTCGGCTAGCAGTGCCCAGTGATTTAATATGAAGTCAGTTAATTTGGGGAGATCTGCGACTTCCCACCATACACGCGTGTCCTCGACAGATCCCTGTTGTCTTCACCGAGTATGAATCGCCAATTAGTTTGAAGAATTGTGTCTGAGAGAGAGAGAGAGTTTGCCTCTGTCTATCACAACGAAACATAAGGCAACATGTTCATCACATTGTGTCCGTTTGCCTTCCTGTCTTGTACTTGGTGTGCATGTGTGTGAGTCAGTCTGTCTGTGCCCCATACAAGTGTGATTCAGCACTCTCCAGCCCTGGTTGAATGGGCGCCCTGTTAGTGCCTCGCTTCTGACGCCAACAGCCGCTCTGCACCCCTTGCCTCGGAGCAAGTGTTGTACCCTATGTGCTGAAATAACAGGTGCCTTTACACAGGGACTTAATCCCCCTTCCCCACCTCCCCGGTGCACCCTGCTGAGGCCTCACATCACCGGTGGACCTGGGTCAGTGCCAGTGTGGAAACGTAATTCGAAGATTAGACAGAAAACTATTAATTTGCCAGGCAAGTGCAGGCCAAGGTAAGGAAATAAAGTTTTACCTCATCTTTGGATATATGGATTAAAACCTTATGGAGGAACTTGAATTTCAATTTTAAAGCTAAGCTTGAGTGGGTGTGACTGGGAATGTAGCCTGGGTTATAAACTGTGGCCTTTTTGATCAAGGTTTTTAAGCTGCTCTGTTCCTGCACTTTATGAGTGCGGAGGGAGGCTGGCAAAGATTAAAAGAAAACAAAAAAACCCTGTTGATGTCAGATCGAGCATACGACTTGAAATTGCATTACAAACGTAAGGTTTGGGGGTTTAAAGCACTTGGACATTATAAAGACACAGGTTCTAATGATTGATGCCATTCAGTTGCATCATGGGAAATGTAGGAGTTCGACCCACAAAAGTAGTAGCTCGAGCTGTTTTTAATTGCTATACACTGTTTTTTAATTGCTATACACTGCTGTACTCGTGTTAACTCCGCCTGTACAGAGATGCATGATTTCTCACTTATCTCAGTATCTAACCATAGAGATTGTTTTGGGTTTATATGCCCACGTTTTGAGAAGTCTGTGATTACTGCGTCCACCCCAATACAATGGAGATGAATGGACTTTCACTGCTCACAGCTGTAAAAATAACTTTCAAAAAAATTCAGGAAAACACGTCTTTTCAGAAACAGCGCCCCATTACTCTGCAACATCAACACCGTGTCAACAGTTTATAATCAGGAGTATTTGGTTGGTAGGGAGTCGTTCCAATGAAAACTGCACATACCTCCAGAGTTAAGGCAGAAAAAATTATTTCCTGAGCTGACTCTTCAGTGACCCCTTGGCTTAAGTTTCTCTTTGGTAAAAATTGAGTCCCATGGGTAAACATTTTAATTTACTCTAATGACATTTCAATATTGCACCAAACATATGTGCATGAACACCTGTGTTTCTGAGTCCCATCAGCTTGTCTGTCTTGTATTTCTCTGGGTTCAGGGCAAACTCAGGCAGATTGATTGGAAGTGTGATCGGTGGAAGCAGAGCTGTCGCCTTCGACATCAGTCTAGTCTGTGATTGACAGACAAAGTATTGAGCTGCCGAGTCTGTGGGCTTGTGTTCAACCTGGCACCTCAGCCTCCTTTTTCTTTTATTATGTCATTCTTTCACTTCAGTATTTCCCCCCTGCTTGTTTTCCTTCGCACATTCTGCCTCCGTACCACCGCTCTGCTCATTACCCCTCTTCTCCCTCCCCTGTTGTTCTCCGCTTTCTTCCCTCCTCCTCCCTCTCCCTCTCCCTCTCCTTCGGACCTTGATGTCAAGGCCTCCCAGGCAGTGTGGTCTCTGTCTGCAGGCTGTCAGGGCAGGGACACTGCCCACTGGGACCCTGAATGGGACAAATTGACCGTAACAATGTTCCCACTTAGCATGTGGAGCTTGCAGAAAGAGAAGGTGAAAAGAAGGGCCTGATGATTGAGGTGCAGGCCAGCCGCGCTGGGGGAGAGAGGGAGACAGAGAGGGGGGAGAGCAGGACGGCTCTTTGGAATGTATGAATTGAAGACTTATATGAAATCACACACCTCGTCTTTTTAAATCGCCTTTTTACATATTCCCTCTTTCGTGCACTCACGCACGCATACACACACACACACACACACACACACATAGGACTTTACTTGTTGTTATCTGCCCAAGGCTATAGGGGGGTTGCCATAGCAGCAGGATAAACACGTTTGCCTGTGACCCCGTGAGCCCTCACACACACACACACACACACACACACACACACACACACACACACACACACACACACACACACACATGCATACGCACCTCATTTTCAAGGCCTTTAGATGTCTTCAAGGGGGGTTTGTAAAGCCTGGCAGTTTGATCTGCTCTAAGGTGCTACCTCTCCTATACATAGGGTCAAGGATCATCCAGCCCCCCCATTAAAATGCAATAAGGGCTACAGCCCAACACGACCACCTCTGCCATTTAATCGCACACTGCTGCTCCCACATCATCTGCTCTCTCCCTTGTATCTTTTAATCACTTGTTTTTTCCCAGCCATGCCTTCCTTTCACTCTCATTTCTCCGTCTGCTTCATGGCTCTTACACATTCAGCGCTTTGCAAAGGCAGCCGGAGTAGATGAGGGAGTTCAAAGAGGGAAGCCTGATATAGTCAATAATAAGCACTCTTTCATTTTTCTTTGAAAACTCTCTTTGATTGCTGCCATTGGCAGCCACAGGCTAGCCTCTTCACTGAGTTTGTAAAGTGCATTATTTTAATATTTTCTCGTCTATGCCCTTTAACTGTGACAGAACGTCTCAGAGAAGTGGGAGCAGTATCACGTTGTTTGAGCCTAAGGTGGCGCAGTATGACAAGAACAAAGAATGCGGTTGCTATCACCAAAGGCCGAGCGGCTGTTGAATGAAGATGTTTCCCGTTTGTAGAACTGGCATTCCATGTAGGCTCATTGTACTTCCAAAGGCAGAGTGTGTTCTTGCATTTTTGTGTCTTTCCCATATCTGAATAAAGTAGGCACACAGGTTTCATCCATCTCTGCAGCCGTGAGAAAGAGACATTTCCACGAGTATAAACTCCATCCTGCTGGCAGTGGTCCATGAGTGATCCTCTTGGAGACGGAATGAAAAGACAGGCAGTTATGACAGAGACGGACACCGACGTTTACTTCCTGGACACGAATGAACACTCAGTGTGTGTGAGCTGAATGGCTCTTCACCGCCTTTGTGATTGTCATTACATGTAAGTTGCGTTCACACAGCTCCGCTCCCCTTTTCTTTTTTTCACACACACACTCTGTGTGTCTCTCTCACATTCCTATGAATTCTTGGTGTCAGCAGCGCCCTGATTTGTTAACAAGGGAAGAGACTAATAAGGGACCTTGGTCAGGAAGGGACTTGACAGGCCGGACCATGAATACACACTTGCACGTGGATTTGCAGACTTATACCCGGATACACACACACAGAAACACATACACACATTCAGAGCTATGTAACAAGCCACCGCAATCCCCAAAAGCCTGGAGCAGCACATTCAGCGCCAGCAGGGATACTGCAATTATAATATTTTTCTTTTCGAACATGATATAAATAGCAACACTTATTTCTATTGTAGCAGTCACAGACAGAGTTTGTTCACCTCCGAGGATTTATTTACCGTGGCAGGTTGCTGTGATAGCTAAGCAGATAACTAATAAGGCACAGTTTAAATACTGTAGTGGTCGGAGACATTGAGGAGAGGATGCTGGTAACACACATCCTGAATCATTTCCCACATCGGCACAGCGTGAATATGGAAAAGAAAGGAAAAGAAAACACATCGCTCTGTGGACCACACTGGTACTATCCTGCTGCTGTTTTATAGCTGATTCATTGCTTAAGGGAAGTTCCAGCCCAAATGCCTCTATCCTGTAGTTTTATGGGCACAAGAAAATAAAATGAGAATGTGCTCATCGTCGGGCATTGTCCGTCGCTGCTGGTGAAAAAATTGTACTACTTCCGGAGCTGCGGCTCCAGCTTTTGTTGCTCTGGCCTCTGCTTGTCTCACTGGTGTTCTGCTTTTAAGTTTTTGATTGTACTCTTTAAAAAAATTAAAAAGAGATGTAAAAGTCTGCCCGGTCTGCTGCCAAGCAACCACTTCTTTTGTGCGTTGAGGTAATTAACAGCTTAATTCGTTCTGTGACCTGGGGGAGTCAGTCATTCTGACAAAACAAAAGCAAGGACTCTGGCTTAGTGGCACCGGGTGCGGGGCAGTTTGCGAAGTGGAGGGACGGAGCAGAGACGGTGAGCTGCAGGGAAAGTGAAGTGAGAGAACGAAGAGCCGGTGAGGCAAGAGGCTGAACTGTAAGGTAATCCGGAAAAGTACAAGGGGCGTCAGGCAGAGAGAAGGCCATGGGCTGAGAGAAGGAAGGAGAGGAGGCTTGTTCGTCCTCCGTTGCCGTTGAAAAGTGGGTCCTTGCACGCACTCGTTTAAATGAGCGGCTCAGACGCGCCAATTAATGTACAGCCTCATTGTGGGTCTCTGCTGTGGCAAATCAAAGAGGTCTCGCTGTGCGGTGTGTCCGCTCATCTCCCAAGCATGTGTGCATGCAATCAAATACGCACACACACCAACAATGAGGGGATCTTAGCCAAGAAAGTGGAGCCTGTGAGAGAGTGATGAGACGCATGGAGCTAAAAGCTGAATGTCAAGGTTACAGGACAAAAGGATGTGTGATTTGGGTTTCGTTAATAAGTGGCGGAGGGATGAAGGGAAGGTCAAGTCCGATGTACTTGTCAGTTGGTTGAAATAAGGATTAACTAAAGGAAGGAAAATAAGGAAGACCGTGTGTCTTTTCCGAGGGTGAGAATCACAGAAGCAACCCCGGGGCCCATCTGCAGGCAACGGGTCTGGTGACAGCAGGTGGGATCAGCCGTGGGCGTGAGGCAGTGGGAGAACCAGGGTCTCGCCTTGTCCAGGACCCCTGGAGGCCCAGCCAGTCTACCAGCAATCTGTCCCCTGATTCTCACCACAAAATATGAGTGGTTCATAGGCATGTTTTGTTATGATGGATTATAATTGTTCAAACTGAACGTGAATGATTGATTACATGGTACTAACGCTGCTGTCAGAGATGAGTGGATTCTGTGAGGTTGGTAGGCGGTCTGTGTACCGAGGAGTTACGTGGAAATGATAGAAAGGATTTTAGCGTCTTAATAGCAAATCTGTTAATGCAGTGCATTATGTCCCTCTCCGAATTCATTAACATTCATTTCACTTGATACAAGGAGCGGCAACAATGGCAGTCACAAACCAATAAGGCACAAAAGCCAAAAAATAATTGATATCCTACACGCATAACAGCTACTTCAAAAGCCGGTGTGCAGTTACAATAGAGCCGCTGATTGGCAAGTCCTCTGTGCAGGGTTTTCTGTGGTTACTGTGCATTCAGAATACCATAGCTAGCGTGCTCACAGTAGCCAGTGGGTCATTCGTATTTGCATGTAAATGTTTTTCACCCCTTGGCTTGACTGGTGGGGCAATCAGAATGGCTCTGTGTCCGCATCATTTAGAGAGAGGCTGCGGTGAGTGACTGTGACATTCAGAGCTCAGGCCGGGCTTCGCCGTTTGCTTTCCTTCGATCGTTTGCTCACACGTCGCTTTCTGTGGAAAGGAGAAGGCTGAGGACAGGAAAGGGTGTTTTTGATTTCGTGTTGGCATGCTGCGCTGATAACTAGTCAGTAGATCTTTGCGTGTGCATTCACGGTCTCAACGCCCTGACGTAATTCTAAACGTCCGATTCAGACCCTGTCGTCCCACATCCTCCCATCTCATCATCCAGTCCTGGAGCCTGAGCTCGGCCACCTCCGTTGTCCCATGGCGCCACTGAGATGGACACTTGCAAGGCTTTTCTTGCTCAGACCAGCGTGATGCACACATCACACAGGAACACGGATACACACACCTCCCACATGGCGGTGATGGATACATGTGCAAACGGGACGGAGGAGTGTTAGTGCGTGACTCATGTAGCACATCCCCGGGTTTAGCAGGCTGTCAGGCATCTATCAGCCTCTGTCGTCAGATGATACATGGTCCTTCAGGCCTCTGAGCTCCACTCACGTTGGTTTCCCTGGCCGCTGAGCGAGGCAGGCAGATGGGACGTTGGGCGGTGAGGAAACTCGGGAGGGAGTGAGTGTTTGAGTGAGTACGTACAGCGAAGAACTGGGCAGGAAATTGACGAACCAGTTGAATGAGGACATTAATAATCAAAATATGATCTTCCCCAATGGATGGAATATGTATTTATGCCATGAATCTGGCCATCCTCTTGGTGTTCATATTGACTATAGCCCTGCGTACTATTCCCCACTCTGGTTTGGGTGCGTCTTGCGTCTCTGTCTGAGTATGTGACTATGTCTCTGTCAATGTGGGGACTCGTGTATGTGTGTATATATAATCTAAATAAACACAGACTCATAAAGTTTCCCTTTCCCAGTTTCTGCTGTGTGTTTGATGTGACAACAGTTCAAACATTTCTCTAATCCTCCTCCTTGACATTTGAGCGCTCACTTGTTTTATTACAATTATGGGATGTTACTGTTTTGATTTGTCTGCTGCTCTGGCGGAATGGATACTATGTGTTCTCTCCTGTCGTTGTGTATTGCCTGCTCTTCTAAATATAGCACAGCAGTGGCAACTTTTTGGGGCTTCATTTGTCTGCATACTGGCCTTTTTCCTAAGGCCAAAATGTGAAGTGTTGGTTCCGATTTGGTTTTGTGGGAGCTTGTTTTTAGCCCACTGTGTATCGATCTGGATAGAACTCCTCAGTAATAACACTCCCCCGATCAACTGCTCTTTTGCCTCGACATCTCTACATGCAGTTCACTTGTTGTTTGCTGAGACTACTCTAACCTTTTCAACAATTATCCGCTTGCCTCATAAATAGCCTTGCTTGTTCCGTCTGTTTCATTTCAAAAACCAGCCACGCTCTCTCCCTGGGCTCTGTGCAGCAGCAGCAGCAGCAGCACAGGGAAACTCAATCGCAGAGTCTAAACTCAAGTAATAAACAAGAGAGAAAATGCCCGCGAGCCTTCTCTTGCAGGCCTCAGATATGTCATGTGCCATGAAACATTAAGGAAGCTGTAACAAGGGAAAATCATTGACTGAGTTTTTCCACTCGCGTGCATTTTGGAGAAGAATAGCAATAAAAGCCATGTTGGTCTTGTAACAGCAACAGGAGATCTAGGACCAGATAACTCATCAAATCATCACACAAACATGCAGCGACGAGTAAACGTTCAGATCCTCCTCCTCCTCCTCAGCGTGCTCCTAGCTCATAATGGAATCTTTTTTTTTCATTCTGTTCACCGCAATTTATACGTTATTGATGACTCCCAGTGAGCGTGTCTTTAATTGTGCTGCCCCGAGGGAGTGAGCTGAGTGCTTAGTTACAGCAACACTGGCGAGCACTGTTCCTGCCAAATGAAGATGGCTTTAATTTGTGAATGAGCTTTTTGTTTTGTTTTCATGACTTGCCTGCTTGACAGCGTCACTCTTCTCTGGTTGATAGGCCTGTTAATAATAATAATCATCATAATATAATAATAATATTATGATTATTATTAATACTATTAATAATAATCTCTCTTTTTCTCTGCTTTTTTGGCTTGGCCCGCCTCACCTGGAATAGAGACCCCCTCCACTGTCATCAGCACCATTAATGGCCACAACAAAGTAGCTTTGAAGCTCTGCAGGGCTTAGGCTGTAATAGGAGGACAGCTCCAGCCTCACACCATAATGGATGGAAAGCTCAGCGGCACAACTGTTTGCGCCTTAGTTCATATTTCTGTCCTCTTTCATAAAACAAGGCTGTGAAGACGGTGGGATCAATTACTCTGTCTGTCCTTTCGCCCAACTTTCTCACTCCCTCTCATCACTGTTTGACCAGGCTCTGACATTAAAGGCGATGTCGTCAAACGCATGAGGACCAGAACTGTATATTATAAATGACAGCAATGTGTTGAATGTATGACAGAAAACGAATCATCCCTCTCCGGAGCTATTTTCAAGGCGCAAGTAACAACTGCCGGGAGCTTGGTATTTATAGATGTCTCTTCGGTTAATTGGATGCATTATGTTCATTTCCTTTGCCGCTTTTCAAATTTTAATCAGTTGGTTAATTTACTGCCTTGCAGGATATAACCTGCTGGCTCCAAACACAGACGCTTTTCATGTCTCCATCTCCGTCTCTTCATCTTCACTGTGTGTCTCCATGGTTTCTTCGGCTTGTGTAGAAGTCAATCAGGTCGGGTTTTGTGTGTCAGAGTACGTGTGCGGTCGTGCTCGTGCGTGAGGGTAGGTGGGTGTAGGTTAATATGACAGCATCCCCTAGCTGGTCTGGCGTTAATACGAGGCCGGTGCAAATGTGATGAGGATTATTTGTTGTGGCAGAGTCAGTCCACAGAAGAAAAGGCCAAGTTGTCACAAGGAGCCCTCATTAATATAATAACACTAATCGGGTTATAAGAGCTAGCTTCACACGCCTTATTTGACATGTGCACACACACATATAGACACTTAATGACCTGCCTCATGACTTATTTATTTATTTGCCACCTCACAAAGTTAACAAAAGGGAACGCAGGGAAGCTGATTATGCTCCGCAGTCACTTCTGCTTGTGTTTCACGGGCCATCAGCTCAGCGTTTCCTTGCCATTGTCAAGTTCCCCGGTGCTGATAAGGATTAATTGCCAGTGTGGCAGTCGACTTGTTTCTTCCTTGAGAGTTGCCATCCAGGCAGAAGCAGGCTTTGAGACACTTTTTGTTCCCATGAAAAGTCTACATCCCAATCTTTGTCTGGAGGTGGGGAGATTTCATTTGCATCTGATAATCCCCTTTTCACTCCTGAAATTAGTTTCTCTCTCTTGAGGCTCACATGCAGAAGCAAAATTACAAATGAGCGAGGATTACAAATGTAAAAGTGTGAAACAGAGCAGATAGGGAAATGAGTGGAAAGCATGCATGCACTCGTGTGTGTGTGTGTGTGTGTGTGGAAGGTCTCTCTGTCAGCAATCAAGGACTCTTGCTGGAATACTCACCTGACTGAAATGAATTGATTCCTGGATGGTGGAGTGGAGTAGTATGGAGTAGCAGCCGGAGGACTCATCATTCATCTCTCACACGCACACACGCACGCACGCACGCAAGCACGCAAGCACGCAAGCAAGCACGCAAGCACACACACACACACACACACACACACACACACACACACACACACACACACACACACACACACACACACACACACACACACAGACAGAAAGAAAGAGATAGTGGCTCATTAACGCACCTTAGCACCACTGGCTTTACCAGGCAGCGGGCCAAACCAAAAGCTGATGCTAAGAGGTGATGCCCACCACCGGCCACCCTGGGCCGGGTAGAGCGGTAAAGCTGGGCCTCTGGCTTCTTTTAGATATCACTCATTAGTGCCCTTGCACAAACTAATGAAGAGCCTGGGGAGAAAGAGAAGAGAAGAGAAGAGAGAGAGAGAGAGAGAGAGAGAGAGAGAGAGAGAGAGAGAGAGAGAGAGAGAGAGAGAGAGAGAGAGAGAGAGAGAGAGATTGATATTTAAAAAACACAATGTTTATTAAGATTGACAAGAGAACATCACGGTCATTTGTGGAGGAAAAATGAAAAAAACAAACAAAAAAAACCACACAACAACAAAATAACAGAAAACCAGAAATAGAGAGAGAGAGAGAATGAGTGAGGAACAGATGAAACTAGAAAAAGATACAAGAACACACACGTTAGGACAAGCATGCGTAGTAGGCTGTACAAACAAAAAGAAAAGTGTTAGTATGCAGTGATACATTTTTAAAGCAGACCCCTTTCCCCAGGCTGATGCTGTATTTCGGTGAACTTGTTTTACTTTCAACTAGGTGCCCGGGGACGCACACACACAGGGGATACTAGTCTGGGTTTTAAACGCAACTCCTGCATCAGCAATATTGATTGGGTCAAAGTGGTTCGTTATGTAGTCTGTGTATAGGTCAGGACACTTTGAGATTGTTGTCAGGCGTCTCGGTAGCCTGGCTTTAGTTATTTTTATTTTAAAGGCAAAGGCGGCTTGTTTCTCCACTTAGGCCTCTTGAGACTCAACCCCAAGGACCTGGACTAATTTTATTGCATCACATTACCATTTTCATTAATGTGACTGATTGTACAGTTGGGAAGAGTGGGCCACGGTTGTGAGCCAACCAGCCAAAGTGTTTACCGGCACACAAGAGTGAAGAATCCGAGTGCCCACTCGTGTTGAGTCATTTGTGTCTTACATCATTCTGGCTGTGAGCAGACCTCCGACATCTCATTCTCTGTCAGAAATGGATTTCTAGATGGTGATTTAGTAGATGAGGTGGCGTTTGTGCGCGCTCTGCTGCTGTGTCGTGTTAGTCTGTTTGCCAGTTTGTTTTTGTACTCACGAAAGAGAGATTTAGCTGAAGTCAGAGTTGACATTGTTGACGTGTTGTTTTTTGGTTTTTTTTAATCACACTCTTAATTAACCTTTCTTTATTCCCAGCTGAAATGTGAAGGAGAAAAACTTCATGGACTGAATTTTCAGAGATGATAAATTGTCATGGCGACGTGGCTCAGGAGTTAAAGCGCTGCGGTGTCTTTGAGCAAGACTCCAAACCCCTAACTGCTCCTGATGCTGCAGCACCAGTGTACGAATGTGTGTGTGAACGGCTGAATGACACATTGTACAGTGCACAGTGTACAGTACAGAGTGGTTGACAGATTAGAAAAGTGCTATACGAAATAGGTTTTGCAGGACATGTATTATGTTGGCAAACAGGTAGACACAATTTTGTTACAGGTTTTGGTGTTTTTGTTGCAAGTTGTTTTTATATTGTATAATGTTTCCTCCTGAAAATGTGTGTAAACTAGGAAATGACTGTCTTGGTCATCTGAGCGCGCTAAGTGTTGTCCCCGAGTGAGTGAAAGAAGTGATAACACTTAATGTATGAGCCATTTCATGATAATTAGCTGTCGTGCAGAGAGTTGAAAATGCAGACAGACAGACAGGAGAGGAAAAACACCAACCCCCAGAGACATCACAATGTCACAACTACACCCATTATGTGTTTCATTACAACTGGAACGCAACACAAATTGCCTGTCATTTCAGGAATGTCGGCTCCTGCTTCTCAGAATAGCAAAATGCACATTTTTTCCCTGGGGCATGTCTATCGCTGTGTTTTGGGGTATTTTTGATCAGTTGCTCCATAGATCATCGCATCATCCCACCGTTGGATATGTACTGTGGGCTTAATATGGCACAGACATCCCATCTGCTTAATTCACTTCAAGTCCACCTTTATTTATAGTGTAGAGACACATTACGGAGCAAGAGTCACATTTGTAATCTAAAAAAAAAGAGAGACCCCCAAGTACCCAAAATGTAAAAGAAAGAATAAGTAAAATGAGATGGTAGTAATAGTAATACATAGTTGAATCATGGGATTAATGGGTTCCCTAAAACTACCAGAGTATCAAGTTTCCAAAACCTGTTATTCCAGGAGGATGAAGCAAATGGGCCTGGATCACTTCTAATCTAATGGTGTGTCAGTGTGTGAAATACAAAGTGGTGCTTTAACAGTACAATAATAAAGTCTCTGTTTTGGCTGGCTGATGCTTCTTTATAAGAGAGCTTGATATGATCAGATCAGGCTTGACCACAGTTATGGGCTTCATCACATGTCAAAAAAACACTGGAAAATCTCATGGGGAACCAACTAAAACTCAGAGCAGCGAGGGCACATTTTACCGACTGTCCAGCTCCAACACCAGTTAGAAAAAGAAAAGAAAAGTGAGTTAAGAAGTATTTTTTACATTTGGTGTAGCGATAAGCAAATAAAGGTTTAGTGAACCCACAGCATCATCCTTTTATTTTTAATACTTAAAGTAACAAAACAAGTTGGGGTGCGGAACAGGACATACACTGGTAACCCGAAATCGACAATAAAGAGCATTATGTTATGTATTTCTCAACATATGGATACTACAGACTGATCACGATGCTGCTCCATTTTTGTACAAGGTCACCAACACCTGTATTCTCTCTTATTTTTGCCAAGATCTGAATTTTTTCAAAGTAGTACCGAGCAGGATCAGACAGTAACGCTACAGTACCTCCAGCAATAGATAAATCCTCTTCTCAATGAATTGAGCATTGTCTTTTCTGCCACGTTCTGTCAACGCCTAAATGCCATTGGATATGTGAAATGGATTTTTTCCTTTAGAAATTAAATCTGGTTCATCTTAATTTAACTTAAACCACTAAGCTGTGAGAAAACTGGGTGGTGCATTTCACAACGGCCTGCGTAACTGCTCAGGACAGCACAGTTGCACTTAGGGGGCCTATGCAATGTCACACATATGGTGTGAAAGTGGTGTTAGAATCTGGACCAGTACTGTGTCCTTCCTCTTACGTCATTGTATTATTGCTCTCTGTCTTCCCACTATTGACCTGACTGAAGCCCCTCGCTATCAGAAACAATTTTGTAGAGTGTGTCAATACAGTCGGTGTAGCAGGTGAGGGTATCGAGGGTATCGCTATGTCTTAGGTCAGTGGCAGCGAATGAGTGGCAATGGCCTCCACTTGCTACAGTGTGATATGATCTGGAAGAAACCAGTTAAACCAGAGAAGCTATGTGCCTTTTCCACAGAGGCCTGCACCAAACTGAGCAGAGGAAAATTATTTCAGAAGAAACGGAGCGCAGTGTTTGTCTCTCTGTGAGTTTGTGTTTCTGCAGAGTTTTCTATCCCCCCGTCCAGCTGACATGCAGTGTGTCCAAAGGTTTCTCCTCTCCTCCCCGCTTGTATCTCTGTAGGCGTCAGCTAGGGCACTAAAAGGCGAAGGAGCCTGGGTCTCTTCCAAAATGATTTCCATTGCTGCGTAAGTGCCTTTGGAAGAATGTAGCGTTGGTACTTGCCAGAGAAGTAGAGAAATAAATGACCCCCGGGAGAGAGAGTTTGCCAATCAAAGTTTGGTTGGAGGAGCACTGCGGTTGCCTCTCGCCAGGGCCCAGCAGGGCCAACGGAAGAACTTGGAGAGAACTGCATGAGGTGGAGAAGGAGAAGAAGGTAGAATACACAAGCATAAATGTTGCTGCTCTCAATGGCCAAGCTTGTGATTTAGTGGAGCTTTGAGTAGCAGAACGGAGTAGCCACAGCTACAGGTCTAACGAGGAGAAAAGCCTGAAAATGAATTGTAATAAATTGCTGTAGAATTGAGAAGGCAGCAAAACGAGTGGGCGTGTGGGATGGAGGGAACAAGAGCTGAGGGGAAAGCAGCATTCCCCCGCTGCATGTTTGTAATTGTGTCAGTGTGTGCATGTCATGTTCTCTCCCCCCCTGTTGCCTTTGCAATTATCATCCTGAGACCAGGGGCGGTCTCCCTGAAGCTGGAGACACTTGGGCGGCTTGATGGAGTTTCGGTTCCTAGCAGTGCACAGACAGGGCCTAGAGACACCACTTGGTTAATTAACCACAAGGACTACAACAGATTCTCCCATGAATGAAGTGAATATTTCCGCTCCCCCTCCATCTCATGGGAGAATCTCTACGGAGAGAAAAATCCTACAGGTTGTTTCAGGCTGAGGATCCCACCAGGATGGGAGGCAGGAGGGGGGGTGGCAATTTCAGTATCATCTTAATTTTGTTGTTGTTGTGAAAGAATGAGGAATCTACTTTTACATAAGTCACTGTTTTTACGTTATCTCCCCCCACCCCCCACACCCACCCTATCTTACAGTGTATCATCTGTGGGCATTTTTCTCATGCTGTGCATTCATAGGAGCCTCCCCGCTGGCTTGCTCTGACATATTTGCCCCCTACAGAATGTAATTCCCCTGAGACACGTACCTGTGTGTGTTCGCACGTTTTTGTTTTTCTTTATGACGCCGAACAAGAATGTTGATGAGCATGTGTAAATAAACGGTATGGCAGCGTGGGCAGACAAACCATGCTGGGTTCTTGTAAACCAGTGGTGGAAATGATTAACATCCGCTCCGTCCCCACACGAACCCCCGACCGCTTTCCCGCCGCCTCGTTTGTTCTCACTGTCAGTCTGTGGGCCTCATTTTCACTCGGGATAAGGACGGCGCTGTATAATTGTTTTAAAGGAAACACTTTGACCCAGTCGATTTGAACACTTTTCTATCTTAATTACTATCTTTGTTTTTTTTATAGTAATTTCCTCAAATCCATGTCTTCTCCTCTCCTTATTGCCAGAGTGCCGGTAAATTAGGAGCGTGATATGCCAAAAGATGCTGTGATTTAGTCGTCTCACTATCTGTCTCCTCCTTCCTTTTTTCCCCTCGTGGTATTTCGCTGAGTATTTTCTAAAACAGCATCCTGTGATTGGGGAGACAGATTATGCCCTGGCCCCTGTGTGCCGGGGGTGACTGCTCCGTCACTGCTGACTCCAGCGCACAACTTGCAGAGTGTGCAGACATCCTATGACCCCTCATTTCCACACAATTTGCAATCCTGGCCCAGTATATCGCCTGCCGCCCGTGCCCTGACATTTTAGCTTTGCCCTCCTGTTTGCCCTGTCCCATCTCATCATGAAACTGCATCCATTGCTGTCATAATGGCTCTTCCGGACGCTCTAGTCTGTGTCCTCACTGCCGTGCTCCGGCTCCAATCTATGTGCCCTCTTCTTCTTTTAATCACAGCCTGCACACTTTGAATTGCTCTTCCTCCCTTTTCTCCCCAGCCTGCGGCCCTCTGTTTCTCCACATTCAGTGCATCTTTGCCACCTTGACCCACAATGCTCCCCTGTTCTCAAATGCCCCCCCTCTTCCCCTCTTGCTCCATGCTGAGATGTTCGGCCCCTGCCTGCGTGACTGCGGTCTGGGAGTGCTAATGAAACAATGTCCCTTCATTAAGCCTTGTTGCGGTTGCTCTGCAAATTGGCCATATGCGAAAAGTAGCTGGCATGTCAGTAATACGCAGTTGCCTGGCACCAGCTTTTGTTCTTGTCTGATTAGGGGATTTGGTAATGATATGACGAGGGTGAGGGCATGGGCGTGCCATTCTTCCTCTGTCTCTGGGTGTATCAGTGAAGGATCTACTGTGAAGTGACAAGTGTTGATTTCTTTACATTTCTTAAGATAGGACTGCACCTGCAGAGCTAGACTGAATAAAAGATTAGTTGCACTCGATCTCTGCTGTACATGAATTACTTCCTGGTTTTGACTGCTACAGGTGTGACTGTTGCTCATTGTTGTCTTTTCTTTTTTCCTTTCATCTTGTGATTACTTTTATTACTAGTTATAGTATAAGATGACTTCGCTCTGTCACGTCTCTCGGATTCTTAACGTCAGTAATGTGGCCGGGCAGTAAAACTGTTTTTCGGGTCTACAGCACTCTTGGAAAACACACACACACACACACACAAAAAATCTACCCATTGCACATACAAATGTGCACAGAATCACAGCCACCAGCTCCCACGGACAACTCTCCTCTGACAAAGTTTCCCTCTTCTGTGTTCTTGGCTGTTCTCCCTTTCGGCTGTACATTAAAGTAGCATAAAACAGAGGACAAAGTGGGCCCTCAGAGTCTCGACACTTGAATGGCTCGATTTCCATTCTGGTAGAGACGGAGTGTCTTGGCCTGCCAAGTGGTGTGTAGACAGGTCACAGCCCCGCTTCACCTCGATGAAGAGGTCTACTGTACACATTGTCTACTGCTAATAAGATGTACTCGGCATCCAACGGATCTGAGTCTTTTCACTTCCCCTCTGTCACTGTGGGCAGACTCACTTCAGACACCAGGTCTAGAAAGCACATTTAAAGGGTGCTAGACACCCTCCCTCTCAAATACACACATCCAAAAAAAGACACGCTTTATATGTGCTTACAGCAGCGACCCCACTGTGAATTAAGACGACACAATGAGGCAAACGGAAAGGGACAGACACAGAAGGATGGTGTTTGACTATTTGACTCGATCTCGTTTAACTCCGTGTCCCCTTACAAACACATCGGAGCATCTGCGGATGGCATCCTGCCCTCTCAGTGGGAGATGAGAGCTGCTGGTGGAGGGTGCTCCACTACAGGACTCCTTTCTGCTCACCAGGCACGTACTGCACACACACACACACACACACACACACACACACACACACACACACCGCCACTTAAGTCCCAGTGCAATTTACAGTGGAAATGAAAACACTCGGGTGGCAGAGAGTCTGACAGGGTGTGAGTGCTTTTAAATATGGCCCATTTTCTTTATTAAACACTACTCAGGTGAGATGAAGACATAAACAGCCCTTCATATCCATGAGATGAATTGAGTTTAAGGTGTTTATACTATCGGAATTTCCTCCCTGGTTTTGGCTTATTCATTGCTCAACAATTCACGCTTATATGCACTTTGGTTCCATTAGCCACCCAGACAGTTAGTGGAAACCGGCCATTATCATAAAAAAGGCTAACAATAGATGATTTGTTTCCTTGTGTGTTTATAGTCTAACTTAAAACTTTAACAAACCAGTGTGTTGGATTTAGGAAGATCTATTGGCAGAACATTGGAACTTAATATTCATAATTATATTTTCATTACTGTATAATTGCCCGAAACTAAGAACTGCTTTGTTTTCCTCACATTAGACATTATCTTACATGGAAATTCCACAAAACAAATGAATATAGTGGTTGCAATCTGCATCCTCACCGCTAGATGCCACTAAATCCTACACACTGGTCCTTACATTATTATTTTTATTTTTTTCAAAGTAGCCGGTTGGGGAGACTTCCCGATTGAGTTACTGTCAGGAAGCTGGCATAAGATCAGCATGTTTAACTGGTCAGAGAAGACAGATTATCTTGAATGTAGCAAGGCTGTAATGTGCTGTCTTTAAATTAAAAGCCGCTCCGCCTCCTGCTACGGTGCTTAAGGGCCTTTTCTCACAGGCCAGGCCTCAGCCGTCCTAATCGACCTATCAAACAGCTCCTTTGGAGCTGATCTGCTCACTTAGCATGGGGACTGCTCTGCCTCTCGGCAGTCCACCAAATTTATGCTGCTCTTTTAAACTTTTAAAATACTCTACATTAATATGAGCTATTTTGATGCTGAGAGGCAAGACAGAGTCAGACTGAGCTTCTTTTTTTTCTCGCTTTAAAGCTACTAGACATATTTTGCTCTAAACCTGAGACTAGAGGCTGCAGATCTGTGCAGACACTCTGTGCTTCTTGAAAATACAGCATAGAAATAACAAATCAGCCAGAAGGGTTGCCTCATGCCACTGGTGATACTACTCATACATGAAACCTATGACTACTTGTGATAATACCACCAATATAATAGAGTGGAATCACAGAGCTTGCGCTGATCAGGTCAGATTCTGCTCTGTGGGTTTTTTGGGATGGGGATTGTGTTGTTTGGCCTCTGTACAAGGATCAGAGGTGTAGGGATCGATGCCAAAGAAATACCAGAGAACTGCCAAAGGACGGGGGACGGGTGTTTAACAAAGTTCTCTAACACGTGTTTTATTTGGCCACTCAACCCAACAATACGTATGACTCCCATTTGTCCTGTTAACTTAATCTCCCTCCTTCTCTCCCTCTCCTTTCGTTTCTCTCCTTCTCTCGAAAAATAAGTTAAATATCGCACCCTGAGGGCAGAGTAGTTTCTGATTAAGGAAACTGAATCAGCCTCAAACTGTCAGGGGTACAATAGAAACCAAACAATATTACCAGGCTACAGGATGGCCCACCTCTTCCTGGCCTTCCTCTGCAACACCAGTTTTACTTAGTAAGGTCATGAAACTTTATAGGACTAAAGCCTGTTTTATACTTCTGCGTAGGATTGACACAGAGCCTACGTCGTGAGGATCTGGTGTCTGTGTCACTCTGCAGTTACACTGCCAAAACACTAGTTGGCGCTGGGGTTTCTATGCCACTGTGCGCAGTTAAAAATGGTGAGGGAAATTGAGCGAACCATTGGAGTTGAAGCTCATAAATGCTGCAGTGACTTTCCTGAAATAACTGTAACTCAGAGAAGAGAGATGAATGTAAATATGACCACTTAACTGATTTGGGGCAGAGGGAGGGTGAGTTTTTTGTGATTGTTCGGCCACTGGGAGACATGGGTGAGACACACTACCAAGTCGACCATTCGCAACAGTTGTTCCAGTCTGTATTTCCGCCATGTGTAGTTATATTTCTAGGGAGTCTACGGTGTAGGCTACATTATAGGGTAAACGGCATGGCTACGCAATACTTACAGAAGCATATAATATAAATTGGAAATAGTATGAGTTACTTTTCCTCTTTCAGTTACAAGTGTATTGTGTGTAGAATATTTAGAATATCTTTAGTGCATGAGTATCCACTCGTCTATTCGTTTCACAGCCTGAGCAGTAAGCGACTTTGGAGAAAAGCTTGTCTCTCTATTTGTTGTTGTTGTTGATGATTTTACTGCACTGACCAGACCGCGAACCCGCAGCCTCGGGTATGTGAGACCGACCACTTGGCCAAAACCGCTGAGTCGTAGCGTCATTCACGAGCACGTGTTTTAACGTGTCGGGGAGTGATGTTTACAAACTGCACACAGTGCTGTGAGGTACTTTTTGTTGTTTTCAGTTTACAGAGCCAGGGCGGCACACACACAGAAATATTGCTGATTTTTTACAAAACGTGTTTTGGTTTAAAATCGCTTACTGCCCCTTGGAAACTCTCCTGTTAGTGCCGCGTGTTTGACAGGTATGGGCAGCCTGACTGTCATTCGGATGGAGTATTGGGTTAACAGAGGTCAAAGATCACATTTACCCAGCAAATCCTCCATTACCTTCATGTCGTGTCAAACTGGAGATATGTGGGCGGCCAGAGAAGGAGAGGGATGCTTGACTTGTAGCATCACACCTTTTTGGTTGGTTCAATCAGCAAGCTAGACCTGCTTTGTCATAAAATTCTACACACAGCAGAGCAGACTTCAACATTAGCATTTAAATTGCGTAACCATTGGGGGATTCATAATATTTCTCTGCAAACACACATTTTGTTCTTTGGCTCCTCAAAGGCTTCGCTCGGCTATGGAAGAAGTGCGATAACCCACATTGTCTTTCCTCTGGTATGATTAAGCGCTGTCATGAGTGATTTCCATGCTGCCATGATTCCGTACACCGGATTATTATGGGCCTGTCTTCATCCTCCGAGTCTGTCACTCCTTCTTGTCTTCTTTTCACTCTGAAAATACCTCAGTGCTGCTGGCCATTGTTCGCGGCCTGCTCATGGTGTTTTGGCACGAGCCGATGTTTGGATTTTTTCGACTGCTTCTGAGATGAATGCTAAAAATGTGCAGGCGGTTCCAAGCAGACGCTCAGCAGTGGCTTTGAGGAGTCAAAGTCAAGGGGGAAACTTTGTCACAGCAAAGTACTTTCTGACACTGCGCTCCACATCTCCACTGAACATTGCAGAAAGAAATGTAACTTCCCCTTTCAATGCAAGACGAGGACGTGCTTTATCTGTGTGTGTCCATGTGAATTCGCAAAGGACAGAACAAGGTGGGGATGATGGTTTGCATGAGTTGTACGGGTGTGTGTGTGTGTGGGGGGGGGGGGCTGCATGAGTCGTACAGATCGAGGTCACATCACTGCGACTGGGTGACGTTTGCTTCATTAACTCTGAAATTTGCTTGTAGCCTTCCCTCTATGAGTGAGTGAGTGTGTGTGTGTGTGTGTGTGTGTGTGTGTGTGTGTGTGTGTGTGTGTGTGTGTGTGTGTGTGTGTGTGTGTCTGTGTCTGTGTGTACGTGTGCTGGTCTGCTGTTGTTTTGTTTGTGTGCATGTCGAGAGGTTGATGGAAGGTTGTTGTTAATGAGGTAGACAGCATCAGGATGTGAGAGTAAAGTGAGCAAGAAAAAGTTGAGTTTTTTTCCAGCCAGCTTCTTGATACAGACGCCCTGCTCCCTCCCACTCTCCCATTCCCGTCTTCAAAACTGAAGAGGAGGGCTGCAGGCAGAACAAGTAGACAGGCCTTTGATCTCCAAGATGATGGTTACCAATTCCCCCTCCTCCTCTTTCTAGCTCTCTCTTTGGCTCTTTACAGCCACACCACGTCCTCCACAGATATTCGCCTAATCACAGTCTAGCCAAGCAATAACACAACCCACCACCTTTCTATTCTCCCTCTCCGTCTCTCTGTCTGTCCGTCTTTCTCGTCACAATTTTTTTGCTACCTTGCCGCGTCTCCTCACATCATCTCCCTCCCCTCTGTCTCCTTCATGTAGCGACTGGGTGGAGTAAACACAAGTTGTCAAACAAATTCATTCCCCGCTCGTCTCGCTGCATCCTGTCGGCACGCTTGGAAGCATGGCGTGGAGTGTGAACGACGGCTGGCTGGCAGGTGGAATCTTGGGTAATAAAATGAAGGGGATTTGAAAACAGAGGAGTTTGATACTTGCCCAGACTCAAATCACTTCAGGGCTTAAATGGCAGTATTTTATTTGCTCAGTCTTTCTATGTAAAGCTAAAAAAAAAATTCTCCCAAAGTCATGTGTTGTTTTTCTCTAATTTGTTAACTAACTTTGTTAACTAACTTTGTTTAATTGGATTAGAGAGAATTTTAAGATTTGAGCTGAATCACATTACAGAGTAAGACCCTGCTAACTGGCATAGAGCAACTCCAAATTTACCATTTGATTTGAAATTGATTTGTCTCCACGAATTCATCCAGCCTTAGGAGGCCTGTTAGTAGATAATATGATGTAGTAATCAACCGTAAGCAGGCGTTCTGTTAGCTCTGCTCCCAAAGAGCTCAGTGTGATGTGTGTGTCAAAGAAAAATTATTTGAACTGCTGAATAGAAAGTGTCACTTGTCAAGATCACACAGGGGCTGGAGGCTAATTCAAAAATAAAGACTTCATAATGTAACGGGTCACATGTTGACAAACTAAATTACAAAGAATATCACATTGATTATGACGTTAAATATGAATGCATGAGAGGAAATGGATGCTGAGTGTTGTCATTTTATTTTTGCGACAGTCTTTGACATCATTTCTTTATCGTTCAGTTGGAGCGGTTCCGTTTATAAGGTAAGAAGAAAAAGACACAATAAATAAGTGGGTTTTGTGCTGACAAAGAAAATGAATTATGATTCTGAGATGTTTATCTGGAGATTAACAGGCTGAACAATTTCACGACATTAATGCAGCCAAAGTGAGAGCAGCCGAGGACCAGTGCACCTCAATGCGCCCTGCATCCAGGTGCATGTCCATTGGTATTCTTCCCTTTCACTGCAATAAAAACTGGTTAGCCCTGTCAGGATTCAAGTGGGATAACAGGGGATTATAGGGTAGAATGGTGTCTTTTCCTCTTCTCTCCCTCTCTTACTCCTTGTACCTCTCTCTACCTCTTCCCTCTGTTCTTCCGTATGCGGAGGGAGTGTGGTTTAGACCCAGCGAAGCCCCTGATTTGGGGACTGGACTGTGGAGCAGCACATAGCTCAAGCTTTTCTTGTTTCCTCCTGGAAAGCAGACGGGCAGATGGACGGACAGACAGATCATAAAGAAGTGAAACGCTGAGGGGACATTCCAAATAATGTAGAGATGAGATTTTTTTTTAAAAAGCAGTGGGAAAACAAAGTGAAAGAGGTGAGGAGCTAGACATTTTTTGTTAAACCTGTCAAAGAGTCGTTAGAAAAGAAAATGCCATGGTTGATTCCTTCCTAAATTATGTCAACTTACAATTATTATTGAAAGAATTCAAATGTCTCCTATTCTAATAGTTCAACCTTATTCAAAATGTTATTTTCTTACTTGCAGTAAATTGTGTCTCCACCTCAAAGTCGCCAGACCTCAGGAAGTCTCTTCCTCGCAGTCCGGCACCTTGAACATCGTGCTCTCAGCCATAGAATTCATTCATTGTAGAAAAAAAAAGGGCCAATATATTCTTTCAAAAACATGCTTGTGATAACTAAACATCATGGTTAATATGGAGGACACTCACTAATGCAAATTCATGAGGGAACCTGAAAGCCCACACAAATACCCAAACAGTGGCAAAGGTTTCAGTATTATTATTTCAATATTAATTCCTATATAAAGATACGTTCAATAAAGTCTGACTTTTATCAAATACATTTTCGCTCTCCACAGAAAAGGAGAAGAAGAGGAGGGAGTTGGACCGCAGCGTCTCTTTAATATAGGGCCATTGATTTGCTGATATTTAATTTGCTCACAGTCAATAGGGAGTGCACAGTGGTCAGCAGGGGGATACGGTTTGACAAGTGAAAAAGACCCAACACATTTAAATGTAATGTCTCGATCAACGCTTATTGATTAACCGCTTCTGCCAAAGAGTGAGTTTTTTTCAAACTTTGGCACACGGGGTCGCCCCCTTGGCACTTGGTTTGTTGAGGATTTCTGCCCGTACAGGCACCAAGACATGCAGAAATAGCAGATGTATGAAGAGAAACTATAGATAGATAGTTGATATGTGCACTGGTTTGCCGAAGGAATAAGTGAACCACTAGTCGAGTGAGGAGAGGAGTGGTTACAGTATGCGCAGCATGTACTAGATACGAGATGGAAGAAATGTATCAGACAAAGGGTCATGTAGTTTGGGAGCTGAGAAACTTATAGGTGATCATTAGTAAGAGTGCGCGCGCGCACACACACGCACGCACGCACGAACACACACACACACACACACTCAATTTAGAGTTAAAGTAATGGAAAGAGGATAGAGAATCAAATCTCCAGAGAGGACACTGTGAAGCGGGGAAGGTGCTGATATACCACAATGTACTTTCACCTTCTCACAGTTTAACCCTGTTCCACCCTCTGCTCTCTCTGTTTCTTTGTTCTTGTGTCTCCCCTCTTTATGCAGCCTTTTCACATCCACCCCGCACTTGTCCTTTAATCTCCCTGTCTCTCTTCTTAGTTCAGTCTAACTTCTCCATACTCTGTCAAACTGAGAAGTTTGGCAGAAGTTTTTTTTTTCCCTCCTCTCAAAAACAGACGATGAGGACTCATCCCCAGTCCAGTTCCTGTAACTTACTGACTAAATGCAAGACAGGTGCTCTTCTCCTGAGTGAACTGCTCTGCTGAAATAACAAAGCCCATGCAGCACAGAAATATCTCAATACTGGGGACTCAGTTTATCATATTACTAAGTAGGTCTGAAGGTAACTAATTAAGCAAGTACTTAAAAGTAATAAGAACTCGTGGCTGAGTAATCCCTTGGTCACAGGACCTTGATGCTCTAAAGTCTTTCTCTTCCGTAACCTAACCTCACCTTGTAATCTGGCAGACAAAAGACATGTTGGGATCAAATTGCAATGACTAATATCTTTAAAAAAACACATTCCTGAACAGTATTGAAGATCCAGACTGGTTGGTATGTTTATATCCTCAGGACGGATTCATTTCTTTTTCCATTGTGCAATTTCAGCCGATCACATAAAAGCACTGAAATGTATTTGGGAGAGTAATTTGACCTCTGTCAGATAGTACAGCCCTGGGCACCGCTGCTTTACTAGCCAGTATAGTTTACCTTAGAACAAAGTAAGCCGGGCCTAAGCCAGCTGGTAACATGATCTGCCCTGCAATGATTCCCAGGCATCTGGGGGTCACACACACGAACAAGTCCCTCAAAGACGATCCCACATTGGAGAGGTCCATTCCCTCACCACTGGCTAAAAAAGAGAAACCCGATCCAGCAGACACACACACACACACACACACACACTCTTACACCCCCTCTGACGGGTACAAGAGTGTGAAAGGGACAAGGCTGAGTTAAGTGTAAGACCCTGTGAGAGAGCGTGCGCGTTCAGTATCGATTAGTATTTGATCCCTGCTAGTCGCTACTCCTCTCCCTGCAGGCTCCATGTTGACCTTCTCTGACTGTCTGTCTCCTCACAAACACACACACACACACACACACACACACACACACGAGCATTGCCTCTTGCTACTAGCGTGATAGCCTCCCCATGATGGAGATGGTGTGAGACTGTGTGGGGGCGTTAGGGGCAGGGAAAAAAACCAAAGGAAAAGAATAAAGGAAAGGATTTGGCTTTGGGCATGTGATGGAAGACAAATGGAGTGACTCAATAGGTCCATTATGAATTGGGGAGGAGTGGCGGTTGAGCAATGGATGGCGAAGATGAGGCTTTGTGAGGATGTGAATAGATGTAGGGAAGCATATAGTTAGATCAGGCAATCTGCCTAACCTGCTTACTGCTCCTGGCGCTGTTCCCCGCCCTCCATCCTCTCACACTTTCTGTGTGTAATCAGACGCACTTCGATAGTAGTCATTACCATAACTGTGCCAAGTGTGCATTAGCCGTCTGCCGTGCTATTGTTATTAAGCAAATCCTTCGGTCGTCTTACATTTCTATGAACCACTATCTATGGCTCGGGGTCAGAGGATTGGAAGTAATCTTCAGTGTTCGTTGGTTCCCATATTTCTAGCATGTTCCCTCCACTTCTCGGCTCCCTTTTATCTCCGCCGACCCCGCTCTGCCCTGCCCCTTTTAATCTATGTTCATCTTTTGCGCTTGTTTCACCCCGTGTCCCCTTTTCCTCCCCTTATTCTCTACGTATTTCCTGAGCCCTCTTCATTTGTGCTTCCTCTCATCTCTGTAACTGTTAAGTCTTTGTTTTATAGTCCTATTTGCTGGCTGGCCCAGCCGCTGTAATAGAATTGCTCGTTCCTACATGGACAACAGTTTCCAGGGTAACAGAGACGGGGGAGAGAAGGCCACAGAGTGCACTGTGGTGTAGTCAATTTTATCAGCAGAATGTTTTGGCCCATTTCAGATATTCACTATACCTCGCTTTGCGGGCAATCTTAAGTTTGGAGATGGAAATGTAGGACGGTAATGTATCTATCATTATTGCAGGTTTCCATTTGTGTGATTGCATTTATTTTCTCTGAATGAGATAAGTGTTAGCGGCTTGTTGGAGAGGTTGAGCAGGTGATGCACATCAATTGTCAGTAGTAACCCTGACCGTCTTCTGTAAAGAGAAGGAGGGCGCTGGAATGCCTCGCAGCCATTCACTGGCATTTCCCTAATCAGTCCATCTCATCTTTTATTACCTCGAAAAGTCATTCTCCTCTGGGGCGCTGGCACCGCAGATGTTCCGACAGCCTGCAGTACTGGACATTTTGTCAGTGGCAGAATGGACGAGAAGAGACAGCCCCCAATATTACTGTCAGTAATACTTTCCCTCTGCTCTTGGGAATTAATATTTGAGCACCGAATTGCAACAAACTCTCACAGGTCGGCAAAAACTACATTAAGAAAATTGTCATCTGTCAAATCTCTGTCACATTTGGGACCGAGGATAGAATCACAGGGCAAAGACCACATATTCAGTACAGACTTGCACATGTTCAGGAAAAAAAATAATCAGTCAAAGCAATAAACCATGGAATCAGGATTTTCACTGACTTGAGGCCAACTGAAAGGGTTTCCATTACAGATTTCCAGTGTAGTTTATCGGTTAAATTACAACTTATTTAGTGTTTATTATTTTCAGATCATTGCTGTAACATTCTACATGATTTTCATCACACTTTTGGACAGCCAGACTGCCAGGCAGAGAGACAGTGGTGTTAAGAAATTGCACATCGTAGCTTTCACTTGAGAATGACCAGAAAGACCAAGAAGGCTCTACTCATATATGTCACATATTGTTTTATTGTTATAGCAATCTGTTAAAATATCTATAGTGCTGGTGTCCCACAGGTGAAACGACGAATGGTATAAAGTTAACGTCTAATAAGTTAGGAACCCTGCAAAAAAGGAAATCTAAAATAGAATAAATAAACACTGGAAAATTCTGGGTTTTTATTGTGTATAATTATCTGTCCATGCTAGTAATTTCACTTGACAAGAAATTTTGAAATAAGTTGGTTCATTCTAGAAATACATATAGGCTCTGATAAGTTCAAATATAGAAACAAGTAAATACATTTTAAATCAAGATAATCATTCTCATGTTTCCAGATTTTAAATCTTGGCGAGCCCAGAACAATTTGCAGTTTGTATATTTTGTTCCCCATCACAAAAACTTGATGAACACTTATGGATAAATTAGAGGAACAAACAGAGCAAGCAAAAAGGGTTTCAGTGTACTCATGGGTACCTATGGGTTCAAAAATCTGAAGTTCAAAGGAGAATATCTGTTGAAACTAACACCAAAAGTTTAGCAAAAGTTCAAAACTTTTCTTTCTTTCTGTGTCTTGCTGAACTAAGACACTGTCCAGTGCAGTTTACAGTGAACAAGGTGCCTCACCATGTGGTGAGCAGTGTTTGGAATATACCTCATAAAAATCCGGCAAGTTCAGTCTGTGCAAAGAAAAGTTTCCTTTCCAACTCAGGTTGTGATATTATTGAGCATTACAAACTAATATTAAAATAAACATAAACCTATGCCTAATATGGAGTTGAAATCAGCCCCCAAAATATGTCTGTTTTGCAGAGACCCTCCACTCATGGAGGTTTTCTAGCTGTCCAAAGATAGACTCACACAAAAACACATCAGCACTATAATCAGACGGGGATAGTGTTTGCTGGCCACCTCTCTGGTGCCAATAGATCCCCGTCTGTTATTCCTGCCTACTGTAATGGCATTATGTTTCTATAAAAGGGGATGAGACGAGAGGGCGATAACTCCGTGGGCAGGCCTGACCGCTCTAACTAGTTTGCTCCAAATTAGATGTTTAAAAGAGGGGGTGGGACGGTGGGTTGTGCACAGCGGTGCAGTGTGCGGCAACAGTGAGAGAGAGAGAGTATGGCTATATTTAGTCTGACCTGAGTGCCCATGTGTAGAGGAGGCCAGGCAGAGAGACAGGTGCAGCGGCTGGTCATTATGGAAGAACACAAGAGTCGCGCGGTCAGAGGCTGATAATGGGGCCTCGTCTGACAACTACCTATAGCCCTACCTCACTGTCTATGTTTAGCTCTGATTTGAGACCAGCGGCTGCGGGGACTCGCAGCTATGGATGTGTTTGTGCGAGTGCAAGAGTGCAAATGTGTGCCGGGACTCCAAGAAAAACAGTGGGCGTGCGAGTGGGGGCCGGACACTGGCGGAGCTGTCTCTGGGGAGACTAGCATCTGTTTGAAGACGACGCACTGTGTGTTGGCGGTGTTTGCTCAGGCGACGCGGCCAATCACAGAGGCGTTTCTGACATGCGGGGTAATGTGTATCAGCATTACCCAAATATGAGCTGCCTTGCAGTTTGCGATGTATCCTTGTAACACATGCTGGTCTGTGTATGTATGGGTTACACATGTCTTCTTTGTGCAGCACGCCCCTAACCACAAATTATCTTAATTGTGATACCGTTTCACAGTCCGACAAATATCAAAAAGTGGATATCACTTTTTGATATTTGTGTATATCATTTTTTCCTGTCTTTGCTTGTACTCTCTGACCCACACAGCTTTCTCTCTCAGTACAGAACAAATATTGGCTGGCATGTATCAAGTGGAGTCCATCATTATGTATGTATTCTCTGCCTTTCTGTCTGAGAAGACCGAAAACCCCGACGGGCAGAAAAGGAACAAGTCAGAGTCTAAGGTCTGCTCTCTGAGAAAAAAATAAAAGTTGTGTCACCACACCGAACCTAATGAAAAGGACATTGCTGTGACTTTTTTAAAGTTAAGCCTTTACTCGTGGATTTACTCCAACTTTGAGAAGATCTTCCTGAAGGAATCTGTTGAGTTTGTTGTTTTGGTGAATAAACATAGTCACTTTCTTGCCGACAGTACAAAAGAAGTTAAACACCGCTGCTATAGATCAGATAGCAGGTCAAATGCATTTACGTGTTTGACACATAAGTGAATCTTGGCACATTGGACTGCACTTTAAGCGAAATGATAAATCATTAAAATCCAGCGGAAAGGTACAGTTCATCTAAGGCTCATTACTTCATTGTGTCACCATGACAGTCTTGAATGGGAGTCAGTCGGGTTACAGTTTGGCATCGAAGTGTGAAAACAGAACCTGAGCCCCCGCACGCTGTGGTTATCCAAGGCGGGAAAGCAGATAGCCACTGATAACTATAACATATTTGCTTTGTCATAATGAAATAATACCACCTGCTCTATTTGCAAACACATCCACAGAGCCAAGGAAGAAGTAAACTCTAACTTTGGTTGTTTTGGATTTCCCAGAGAGAGAGAGAGAGAGAGAGAGAGGGAGAGAGCTATGTTTTCACAGCAGTGGTTTGAAAATGTGTTTTTCATGGACTCGCTGGGTTGATCTGTGCATTTATCTGTTCCGTTGCAAAACAGAGAATGAGTCAGTCGGGAACACTGCATGTCACAGGAGATACCGTTTTATCTGGGCCTGCCTTTTGGCTGCAGAAAGCAACAGATGAAGAATGTTCCCTGTTTTATTCACAGTTTATGGCAGCGCTCCGCAAAACTTGTCTTGTGAAAGAGGAATTCGTTGGACTAGGTCTTATCAAACTGCTGCGCACGTTGTGCTGTGTTTACTGTTGCTAGGTGAAGCTTCATTATTGAGGTGCGGGTTTTACCAATGACCTTTAGTTGACTCATAAATTGCCAGCTGGACCCTTCACCCTGGCCCCATGAAGTCCGCCTCAGATCTCATGGGGAATGCACCATTTAAACCATTAGAGTGTAATCTGAGAGTAAGGGGCATGGACGTATGGGTGGGTGGGTGAACGTTGGTCAGAGATTCTCAAACTGTCTTCTATTTCAGTTCAGAAAGCCAAGGTCACCGTCACTTGAGGGGTGCAAGTAAAGACACACTGCATTCTGGGTAAAGTGAGCCAGAGTCCAAACGACGGGGGGGGGGGGGGGGGGGGGGGGGGGGGGGGGGGGGTACTGTCAGCCCCCAGTCGAGGAGAGGCAGTGAAGGAGACAGAAATAGAGAGAGGTAGGAGGAATTTGGGGATATGGAGGCTTGTAGAGGTCTAACCTGCCCGAGGCAAAGAGAGAGATGGAACGGGGCCAAGACGATAGAGGGAAGAGGTGGTGTGTCTGTGAGAGTGTAATTTAATCTCTGGTCACTGAATTGAAATTGGGAGTGCTTGGCAGGAAGGCCTGAGTGAGAAGGGGAAAAAAAGTTTCAGTTAAAAATGTATAAAAGTTCATCTAGTTTGGTGTCATAAATGTTCCTCTCCAACACTTTTTTGTCTTTCGTAACTTAGCGTGTGTGTGATCTGCGCTGAATATGTTTGAATATGTATGACTCAAATATTTATGAGAGCGCTTGCTTCCCATCACATTAGCAGCGTTCCTCTCAGAAGCATTTTTTGTTTTTCGCCTGAGAAAGGAAGCGAGGAGCAAAAAGAGGCGATAGAGCAAAGGCTGCAGGCAAGAGCCTATAGGAAGGGGTAAGGATATGACAAAAGGCTTGTGTGAATAGTAAAAGGAAAAGGAGTTGGCGCTGAAAGCTATGTGTGAATTCTCACAAAGACTCGCACAATCTAATTCAATAATGTACCTTAGCCTGTTAAAATCCTCCTGGAGTTGAGTTTTGCGTTATAGAATAGTTTTATAACCAGGAGGGAAAACAAGTAAATCCTATAATTTGTTTGTGGGCAGCCCGATATGCTATTAGGATTGCCTTAAATTAGATGACTAGATACATCTGTTGGTTTAATAGACATAAGAGACTAATTAATAGAGTGGAGTGCTGGAGTTTATTCAGCCTGCGCGTGTTAGTGCATGTGTTTGTTTCTGTTCACTTTATTGATTTAAAGGCCTCCAGTCCAGGCAATCAGGATTTAAGCTCGCCATTGATTTCTTTATGTAAATCTTTCCACGCATGCTCATGTGCGCAGACAAACAAACCAAACTCTCGCCCCCCTCCGCACCTCTTTACAGATGCGTCCCCAGCAGCACTGAGCAGCGGTGCCGGAATCCAAACGTGATGCTCCGTCCCGGTTCTCTTGCCTGCAGCCTCTCCTCAGCCACAGCCAACAACCTCACTGCCCATTTATCAGTCGGCATTAGGCTGTGGTAGGTAGGCAGACAGGTCAATCCACCCACAGATGGGCCCGTATTAGAGACAGCCGCTCCGTCCATCGGAGCCAAAACTACCCCGCCCACTGCTGGGAGTTCACCTGCTCCAGTTTAAGAACCCCTGACGGGCTCTGAATCTCTTGTTTCAGAAGTAAAAACTTAAGAGCAGAAAGTGTTGGGATACGTGGAAGGATAAAGAAGCCTCTAACACACGATTCCTTCTGATATCGTTCCCATTTTCTGTCAATGAGTGAGTGGCCCATGTTTGCAGCCACTCACTCCCCCTCCCCCCCTCTCTCTTCCTCTCTCTCTCTCTGTTTTCCCCGAGCCCATGGAGCACTTCAATTAGAAGATGAAAAGGGGAAAAAGAAGCGTGTGATGTGATGGAGATGAGAGAGATGATGTAATGGGGAGAGATTGGATGTGGACGGGAGCCACAGGTGCCAGGTCTCATCCTCTCCTCCCTCCCGCACAAAATCTTAGCAAATCCCACATCTGCACCCTTCCTCTCGTTCCAGCCGCTTTTTTCCTTCATTTTTCTCGTCACTGTCTCTTTTTTCCTCACTTTCACTCCCTGCCTGCCACTGTCTCTCTGTCTCCCCTCTCTTCCTCCCGTCATATATGGGACGTGCACGGTGTGGAGCTGCGCTTGGATAATTAGCAGTTTTTCATTAAATATGAACGAGAGCGGGTTCTGTGGGAACCAGTGAGTGGGCCTCTCACAGAGAGTCATCAATTAAACAACAGAGATTCCCAGCCTTTTGATTAAAGATAAAGAGGAAATGGGATGATCAATAGAGACCTGTTAGAGACTGGCAGAACAGATGAACAAACTGCGAGGAAGGAAGGACAGAAAGAGACAGACAGTCAGAGAAACAGATGAGAGGAGGAGGGAGAGTCAGCCCTGCCAACGCACAACTCCCCCTGCGATGAGGTTCATGTGACAGCATAAAAAGTGACTGGATGGGTGGAAATTGTGGGATGTGTGTCTGAGACACACGGCTGCGCGTATTGGAGTGTGAACATTTCACGTGGCATCGGGAGCGCGGTGGGAAAGCGTCGCCATCAGTCTGCATCCGTCGTTATTCTGCCCACACAGTCATATGCTTGGATCAATGCCAAGGTGCCAGCGCGCCGGAGTGCCAAGCCCCGCCGTCTCTTTTTCGCCCGCCTTTTCCCTCTGCCTCCCTCGCCTGACTCTCCTCTGCCTTCCGTCTTTTGTTCTCCTGCCTCCCTCCCCACGCTTTTCTCCTCTCTCCCGTCTGTTACTCCTCATCTTTTCTCACCTCCCGCCTCCCTCCCCTCTGCCACTGCTGCTCACTGCGGTCAGTTGTTCAACACGTCTCCCCCCGTCAGCGGGGTGCTGTGTCTCATTTTTAGATCTCCCAGAAGGGATTTAGAGGTCTTACCCGCTTTCAAGTAATTTCATTAATTTATACAAGAGTCATTATGCAAAAGGCTCAGATCTTTTCTGGACGGTTCTGAGCTTGAATCCTGTTGTTTCAGACAATGTCACACATTTACCAGCAGGCGCAGTCGCCAGGACACCTCCATACAACCTAGGGATCACACACACGCACGCACGCACACACGCACGCACGCACGCACGCACGCACGCACGCACGCATACACACACACAGACACACACACACACACACACACACACACACACACACACACACATACACACACACACACAGACACACACACACACACACACACACTACTGTTCCTGGACATATGGGCTTTTTGCACAGCCTCCCACATGTTCCCTTACTCAGCCGCCTTGAAGTTCAGCTGTTCCAACTGTGCAGTGAAACGTCTGATGGACTCGCCCTGTTAATTGACGCCATGTCTGATTACACTTTAACACCATGCACACGAGGCGTTGTTGCTAGGCTGCTGTCCAATAAGTGGCAATAAAAGTGGGTGGACGGTGCAGTCATACTTATCTCATACACACACACACACACACACACACACACACACACACACACACACACACACGCAAACAGGCACACGGGCACACACTCAGATTAAAAACCCGCAGCCCATCCTTCCATCCAGGTGCATGAAAGGAAATTGGCTTTCACCCATATTTCTAGTTCAATTACATTTACTTGCATTAGAAATTGACTTTCGAGTACACACGGCGAACCTCTTGAGTGGGGCCAGTAGTCAGTCTAATGTGAGTTAGACAGTTCCACAAAAAATAATGATTTGTAATTCATTTTAAGCGTGAAAGGTTTTTCCGCCGTTTATCCCCAGGATATTTTTCATCTTTAAGCCACTTTCTGTAATAACTATCAATGAAAACTCCAGATAACAGAGAAAAAAGGAAGAGAATCCTTGAATTTTTTGGGGGGAATTGCTGCATTCAGCACAGATTTTTTTCCTCTGAAATATCCTTGTACATGTGGTGAGAATTCTAATGGAACAAAGCATTTTAGGTCATATTGTTACTTTTCTGTCTTTTGAAACTATCTTTTCTCTCTTCTGCTGTGTTCTCTGTCCTCTCGCTCGTGTTAAATCTACTATGAGGTGTTCTGTCGTGCTGGGCAGGGAGGATGCCGATGGAGCCGTGAAGTCCAAGTCCATGCATATCTGCTTGAATAGTAAACTAATTCACTCAGCTCTCTGTCTACTCATCAGTGTCACTTGCTTCTTTTTTAAATCAGACAAACAGCGGGAATAGAAAATCTTCTTCTTCTCCTCGTGTTATTTCTTTTTCTCCACCTTTGATCACTGAAACAGCTTTTGTTCTGACCGGATCTCCTCCCACTTCCAGGAAGACCAACTAAGAGAAAATGCATCCCAATATTTGGTCATCTCTTCACGTCAAGCCTCAACTGCATATAACACTACTGGAAGTAAAAACTGAGCACATACATTCATTTATTTATTTATTTTTGCATTTGGAGGTTCCAAGAGCCATCCCCTGCCCTCGCTGTCTCCCCCCCTAAGGTAGCAGCGCCGTGCTCTTGGCATCCTCCCTTGCAGCAACTTGCCAGGTTACATAGCATTACCCTCATTACTCAGACCCTCTTCACAGCAGTTCACTCATCCCGGCTTGAGGATGAAGGAGGCAGCCTCGCTGGTCTCTTCGGGGAGCTGAGACTCAGCTCCATGAGTCGCGGGCCATGGCAGCAAAGCGTCAGTCAGAGCCCGACTTCCCGGTTTGCTTATGATTCTTTTACGGATTTTAGTGATGTTAGTGTCTTGCTGTCTTTGCAGGTGCACAGACTTCGCACACGGTAAAATCGAAAAATCTCTGCTGGGTTGTACTGTGCCTTAAAGGAAAGGCTATGTTTGCTTTTACATCCTCTCAGATGACTTTTAATGTCAAATGAAGGCTTTGGGCTATAGCCACAATACAATGCAATACTATGCATGTGTATATATGATAGGATGAGGACTAGCTAGACAATTCTTTGTAACATTGATAAAGAGCTCAATATACAAGAGCTTTAACTTATTTTATTTTTACTGCTCCATAGAAAAACAGCAGATATTTAAATCTGCCTTGTCCCGAATAGAAAAAAAGCGTGTTTTACATTTCTAACACTTGTGTGATGAAGCAATGAATATGAAGGTTGAATAGTCGTGATTAAAGTTGGTGTAAACTTTATTATGTCAAAACAAAATGTAGAGATGTTAACAGATGATATCAATAATTGACCTCAGAGTAAAAGCAAAGTCAAACCAGCATTTAAAAACTGCATTTGGTGCAATCAATTACTTTCAATGTGATTCTCTTGCAGGATCTTGCATGTAGCAGGAATGCCTGTCTGGTAGTTAGCACGCCAGTCAGCGTAGTTCATGAAATAGCTCTGCTCTACGTCCACCAACCTCGAGCACCGTAAGTTTCAAATACAAAGAAGATGCCATAATCTCTCAATAGAAGGTGGCAGATATGCAGGAATGTGTTCAAACAAGCGCGCGCGCGCACACACACACACACACACACACACACACACACACACACACACACACACACACACATATGTTGATTCCCATATTCACGGAGACTCTGACAGAGTCAATGTCTTGTTGCCATAGCGCCCGTTGGCATTGAGGGATGCAGCACGGCTTGACTGTAGAAGCAGGGAGAGCTAGAGCAAAACATAAAGAGGCAGAAACACACAGGAGAGAAATGAGTGAGAGCACAGTGAGCGGTGGATGTTCAGGTTAATGAACCTCATATAGCTCGATGTTTTGTGATTCAAACCTTGTTCTTGCTTCCTTCATCTCTGCTCCTCACTGCCTTCACTTCTTCTTCTTTTTTTTACTATCTCTCTGACAGATTTTTCCCACAGCATGACTCCCCCTGATTAGCGCCGGGCAGCCATTTCAAAGCTCACATACAGAGGATTCAACATTTAGTCTAAAAAGAGTCCGCTCCTGTCCCAGCCCCGTGGTCACATGTCTGCAAAATAAGAAGCGAGCGAGGGAGAAGAGGAAGCAAAATGAACAGGCCATTACAGACTCATAAAGCCAGTGGTCCAAATCAGGCGCGCACAAATTGATGAACTGTGTCTGTCCTTTTGCAACGGTCTTTAAATTCCATTTAATGCCACTGTAACGGCTAATCAATTGTGTGTTTCTTTGTGTTAGTGTGTGGGATAGTGTCTGTGTGTGATTTTGAACATGGCACCTCCTGATAAGGGTTGTGGGGGGGGGGAAAGGAGTTTTGAAAGGAGTGTTTTTCTGCCACCACACGGGATGAGTAAAAATGGAGGCTCAGGTTGTGATGGCTGTCCTTATCTTGTCATGAGGCAAACTGTTTCAGCGAGAGCACGGCATTACCACACTGCTGGCGAGGCTGCCTTTCCTCTATCTTTCCATTTGTCTCCAGCCGTTCCAATCCAACCCTCTATTTTTGTTCTTATCTCCCTGTGTCATCTCGCTGTGACTCTGAAAGTCATTTATGCGCACTTTCTTTCTCTTACCTCTTACCTCTCTCCTCTGTCTATTGTTCATTCTCTCCATTTCCTTCCTTTTTTTTAACTTTTCTCCCCATCCTCACCTCTAGATTGATATCAGATCTCCCTCTCCCTCCCTTTTCAATAAGGGTTTCCAGGCTTGACAGCTGTCCTTCAGCTGTACGTGGTGATTCCACGGCTGCAGATGGAGAATGAAGCTGGACTTGAGCTTGGTGGAAAATATGGCTACTGAATGTCTTCATCCCAGTACTGGTTATAGTAGTGAAGCTTTTGACTGCACTGTAGTCTTGAATTAGGTAACACACATTTAAAGGGAAGATTCAATTTCATTCAACAAAAAGGGAAAAGTCTATTCCTGACATTACTGTTTTTTATTGAATTAATGTCAATAAAGCTTCATTCAAATCCATAGAAAAGAGCAGAGCATATGTTAATCAACCTGATAAGCTAGTGCTACAATTGTATAATAACAGCCTCCATGCTCTCAGGCTTTCTTTGGTGATTGATTAAAACTAAGCGTCAGTCAGATTGGCGAGATCATATTGTACAGTACTCTTTTTCACTTGGTCACAAAGAACAGGGAGCATGGGAGAGAGACACAAAGACGGAGAGAGAGAGGGGGGGAGAGCCCAACAAAGTGGCCCCAGGGCATCTGTGCAGCAGTGAAACCCTGGAGATCTGTCGATAAACAGGCAGGTTGTTGTTGCAGGATCAATCCCGGCCTGGAGCATTGCTTCACTTCTAATTGCCATGTGCACCGACAGTGCAGCACATGCACCCTACGTCCATGTGTGCCAAAATCTTTACGGCGCACTCCTCACAAGTGTTCACAGCGTTTCCTCTAATATTCAGTCGGCCACTGTTTTAAACAAGTTACTGTCCGCACCAAAGCAGCTGCTATACTTTCTTTTGTGGTTTTATTTTCCATATTGCTGCAGACGACTGGCCACAGGTTGTACGTTTGGCAAAACATCACGGAATTTTAGCACAGTGACATATTTTACAGCAGTTTTACCAGCAGATAATTGATCAACCTACCAGCACATGAATGTTAAATTTCACCTTATGGAGTGTGTGTTCGGGCGGGAACATGAACATGTGCTGCGCAGATCAGCTGATCTTCAGCTGATCTGGTACATGCTGTTCTCTGTCCAGCTGAAAATGAACTCATACATTATTCATGTAAAACTGATTCATGGATTACCTGCTGCCATGATCGCTTCTCTATTTCAGGCATTTGCGCCCACATTTTCAATCATACACTGTAGTGTGTGTTGTCATGTGTGCAGCTAACACTGGGCAACAATGTGATGACTTGGCTCCGTTAAGTCATTTCCCACAGAGTGGTTTTGTTTTACCCCAGTGTGAGATGGCTATCTGAGTGGGCGGGGACGCTGCGTGAATGGAGCCATTAAAATGTTACTGTATTTTTCCCTCAGTAATAAACTATGACCGGAATGTGTCTAACTGAATAAACGTCAGTCACAATCAAACACTGAGCACTTGAGTTCCCATATGAGTCCGACAGTCAGACATTGTGGAAAGAGGCAGTGAGCCGCCATAGTCCAGAAAGCACTGCAGCCTGAGGTCATGTTGTGTCGTCGGTGACTTTGTTACTGTATCACAGCTTGTGTCGTGTCCACCTACATGCGCTGAATGCATCATATTTACTTTCGCTCGCGGCTGCCCGAATGAATAGCGGGAACATGCAAATTGCTTGCTCACAAAGCAGCTCCTGGAAGTCGAACCTCACAGATTGGGGTTATTCAGCTTAGTTAGAGTATCCAAAGGAGGGATATTTTTATTTATTTCCCTGAAGCATTCCCTTCGCTTAGGGTTTTTGGGAATAAAGTAAAATTATTGACTGTGTTTTCGGAGTATTGAAAGGAACATTTCTGATGAAATCAAGAGATTTTTTCAGGAGATTTTCCTCAACGCCTCGCTGTTCGTCCTCTTCTCGTGGTTTTAAATGGCAGCCTTTGTCAACAGCCGCAGCGGGGGGGATTAGTCTCCTGTCTGTTTGGCTCTGCAGCATTATGCCCTGTTGCTCGAAAGCCCGGAGGAAGACCAATCAGCGAATGAGCCACTTACACCGTTATTCAGAGGACAAAATATTGTCTGTAGCTACCAATCTGCGAGAATGGAAGGAACACAAACAATCTGTGTACCAGACCGCTGCTTTAATGGGGAGATGAGGGAGAGGGCTGATGGAGCTGTGTGTTGGATTCTTGTTTTTGTAATGTGGGATTCAAAAAAAGGCCCAGGTACTTCATTCCTCTCCACTGACTTCACGACAGGTAACACGGAGAGAACAGCTCCACCATTCGTATCATTGGGCACGTGCTCTACTCCAACCTTCTCAATCAGTAGTACGACTGTCCTGCGTACCTCACCTGAGCTGCTCCTCAGTACGTGCTCTTCTCCTCTCGGTCGCTCCGTGTCGCGCAGCTGAGGGCTCGCCGAGGTATTTCTTGCGCTCTAATGTTTTCCTCACTGGTTTTATTGAATTAATGTGACATCCAGAGCAGGGGCCATTGACTTCGAATGGAAATGGCTGCTATTGATTTGATCCGCTCGATGAGACGCCAGGTACAAAACAACGTGGTTGAACATCCCGGCGTTCGCAGACTGGCAAACTGGGCTCGAACTTGAGCCTGTGTTATGCAAATAGGAACGGATGTTCTACTGGCCGACTGAGCAGAGAAAGAAGAGGTCATCAGTGCATTTGTTTTTAAGTGCGACTCGACGGATGCAGGTCAAGCCCGAGAGCCTTATGGGGTGAAATAAAGAAAGGAAGCTGTCAGCCATAACACGTCTTCTTTGACCGCCTGCCTTGATCATTCAGGTCAAGGAATCATAATTTGTCTCAGCCATGCACCATTGTTTAATAAAGCTAAGGGGCCTCTTTTATGCTTTTATGCATACACGGGGCTGTTGAATGGGCACGCTCTTCTCTCTAAATTGACTGCACTCACCACACTTCTTCATGTTCTCCTTCTCTTCTACTTTCCCCCTTTTGTCCCCTCATTCACTCTACTCCCTCATCATCTGTCTCACCATTGTTATCGCTGTCTGCACGGAGATGACCACCCCCCCCTTTACTCCCCCACTTTGTGACTTATAACTATGTGCTTGGGAAGAAATCTCCCTTGGAGCCGTCTCTGTAAACACATACCTGCTATATATCTCTGTGCACAACTGTCTCTCCTCTCACCACCTTCCCCATCCTCCCTTCCGCTTTCTCTCCGCCCTTCAGCTTTCAAAGCTCGCTCTTTAAGACTCGCTCTGTGAAACTCATCCAGCATCCCACAGCCACCCACCCCGATTCCGTCACCATAACCAAATCCACTTTAACACAGGCACAAACAGATCCCACAGCCTCAGGGGAGGGGTGAGTGAGGAGTGGGGGGTGACAGGAGGAGGGGGAATGAGAGGGCAATAAAATGTCAGGCTGGTGGGTAAAAGTGGGCTAGCTTCACTGAGCAGCCCCTTCTAAATAAACCACCACGTCTTTAGAGTCTCAAATCCCATCAGTCTAACCCAGGGGGGAGATGCAGTAAAATGTCGGCGCAAAATGAAAGACGTGATTTGCTGTGATGCTTGAGCAAGAGCAGGAGGAGAAGGAGAGGCATGCGAGATAAATACAACGAGGTAGGGGTGGAGGAACGGGGTTTGACACATCGGGCAGAGACAGATTGGAGAGAATAGATGCAGATAGAGGCAGAGGGAGACGGAGACGTGCGGAGTGAGAGCAGGAACGGGAGATAGAGACATATACTGTATGGCTGAGCTGGCAGCCTCCTTCGCTGATTAACATGCTTCTAAGATACGGTGTGAGGGATCAAACTTGCACAAAGCCAAGCTCGGGAGTTAAGCCTGTGTGTGTGTGTGTGTGTGTGTGTGTGTGTGTGTGTGTGTGTGTGTGTGTGTGTGGGTGTGTGTCTGTGTGTGTGTATTTCAGTTTGTTTGTTTTGACGATGGATTTACTGCTTGGCACACACGCAGGGGAGAATCTTTGTTCACAGCTGTGTTGTGTGCACATTTGTCAAATGGAGACGTCTGTTGATTGACAGCGCAGTGTGCAAGTGTGTTTGTGACATTCAAAGCGGAAAGCGGGGATCCGAAGTTACGGTAGTGTGTGAACTTGCAGGTAGAATTTTTTTCGGACTAAATTGGATGAGCAGCTGGTTGATTTGTAGCGAGGGAAGATGGAGTGGGATGGGAGAAGAAGGTGAGAGGGGATGGTGTAAAGAGGAAGGAAGGGCGGGGTGATGCATGCGCGAGTCTGAGTGGGTCTGCAGCCTGGGTGCATGCGTGTGTGACTGTCAGTGGGATTTACAGGTACGCTCTTCCATCATAACCAGTGCCAGCCCTGATCTGTCGGCCCTCCACTGTGAGAGGATACTGGGCATCTCTGTCTCTAAAATGTACAGTTGCTGTTTTAATGCTGTTCACAGTGGAGCATTTGACAAGATGATTTATCTGTGAAATTTGCCATAAAAAAAAACAACTAACATCTGGACACGGCGGAGGGACATGTTATTCCTGAATGGTATGCAGCTTGTATAGCAATTCTGCACGGTGAATTATTTCACCATCAGTTATTGTTTTGAATATGCCCATCTTGACAGTAAAAAACAAGCAGTGGCTTCATCTGGCAGAGCTTCAGTTACTGTGCTCGGAGTGTAGTGGAACCGAAAGGTAAACACCATTAGCGTACAAGAGATGTCATAGTGAAGCCCAAAACCTATACCGACTCTAACTGTTCCGTCTCTTTCGGTCGCTGTCGTCCACTGATGACGCCTCTTTTCTCCTCCAAAAACACAATTGCTTAGATGGACAATTTCATGCAGCCCTTTTACATTTTTAAAAAAAATGTAAAAGTACCTGTGTATTGTAGAATCTGACATGGTGAATGCTTTGTCCTGCCATTTTTGTGGAGCGTTCAAGGGAACAGGCCACATTTTTCAAGGCCATTTGTTATCTCCTACGGCAAGAAAATATGTATTGAATAGTTCGACATTTCGGGAAATGCGCTTAAATTGTCCCCATGTATTAGATGAAAAGATCACTGTCAGCATAAAGACTGCAGCCAGGGAGATACGGCATCAAATGTTCCTTCCAGCGCTTCTAAAGCTCGCCAATTAACACATTATATCTTGTTTGTTTTATGAGAGGTTATGTGCAGGACTCGGCTGGGCGTAGTGGTTTCCTACAGTCTCCCCTGTGTGGGGTTCCTGTGAGCGTCAAACTGATTAGACTCCATGAACAAACTGGTTTAGGCCAAGAAATAGTCCAGCACACGACCCTTACAAAAGCACAACATATATATATATATCAGTTTTATATGGATTATTTGAACATTGTAGTCAGTTTTAGAAGAGTTGTTGCCTTTGTATTGCTACTGTCCCCTGTTCCCAGTGTCAATCCTGAGGTGCTCTAGCTAATTGACCACTTTAGCTAGATTGAATGGCAAGACTGATACAAACTGCAATACGGTACCATGACTGCAGGCCTCAGGGAGTTTTTCATTCGGCATAAGTACATCTTTTAAAATCTTTTAAATGCCATGCACTTTTGAAGATATGACTCAAAGTGTAAAGGTTTGCCCTCATCTTGCAATGGTGAAGAATCGTTCAAATAATTCCTGGATCCAGATCCCTCCCAAAATGGAACCACGTTTTTACCATGGCCGAGACCTATTTTTTGATAAAACTTCATGCAAATCCATCCATAAACTTTTGAGCAATCCTGCTGACAGAAAAACTAACAAACAGACAACCAGAACCAATCGCATATTTTCTATTACGATAAGTAACCAAAAATCTAACTCTAAGTAATACTAATGCGCAGAAGCGAGCAGTACTGGCTGCAGAGTCTGTTTTCATTTGTCAATGCCCTCTTCTTTCTGCTAAATGTTCTATTTTTGCCTGGCTCCCGGCCCCTTTGCCCCCACCGACAGTCACTTGTTGCCATTACAATAAATCCAACTCTCCACATGATTCACAAGCAAAAAGGCCAAGCAGTCTCTGGATGGAAATGTATTGTCCTATTGAGTTACTCCTGAGTATTTATGCAAGATAATACATGTCCTTGGGGGAATTTTAGCTGAATAATCACATCAAGAGGGGTTCTGTCATGCCGTAGAAGCTCTTACTGCCATTAGCAGGGTTTCTGTATTATTTATAACCATGTCTGAGATTATCGCCTTGTGTGTTTTCCTTTACTGGCTTTATGGAGCCTCAAGTTAGTGATGGATGGAGTTGCTTTTAGTCTCCCGTCAGTCTCCGAGTGTGTTTTCTTTTCATTTTTACTGCAGTGTAGCTGGGTTCCTCCTACATGGTTCGAGTGTGATTTATGGCCCTGGTCCCTGATCCTTGCCCCGCTAATGATCGTTGTAAACTGGTGGGAAGCCAAAGGTCAGGCCTATATTCTGTGTCGTGATGTGACGTGATGTTTCTCCATGCCTCGTGCAGCGCTTTTTTCGATGATCGCGAAAAAAAAGCAGCTGAAAAGATGATAGAAGTGAGTGAAAGGAGCGTAGAGGGGGAAAAACGGGGAAACAAAGAAAAGCGCGGTAGAGAGGGGAAAAAGATTTATCTCGGCACTTCTGCGTGGAGAGGGTTCGTCCCGAAACACAGACCTATAATTAACCTGCAGACTTATGCAGACGCTGCCAGCCAGTGCAGTGTCTCCTGATTTCTTCACAGCTGTAATTTCGAGGACTGTGAAGGTTAATGGCACTGACACAACTCCAGTGTGAGCTCCAAAGATATCCATTCATCAACAATAGGCTATTACAGGTATTACGTTACTGCTTTGTCATCCTGCGCTCGTTAGTCGGCCTACCTCTCGCTCGTTAATGGGGGCTCATCCAGCGCAGATGAAATAGGGAGAGATCATCTTATCCCAGCACCAACCTTTGAATCCACTGAAATGATATATCCATTAGACACATGGCCTGCTTTCACGGAGCAGAGACAGTGGGCGTGATCTCATGGTCTCATTCTGATGAAGTGCTATGAAGACTGTTTTGTCCTAATGCACATGCTGCTTCTCAGTGCATGGCAAAAAAGTTCACTCTTCACTTTTCCTTTACTTTGCACTCCCCCCCTGTTTTTTCTTTCACTGTCTTTTTTCTCCAACAACCCCTCTCTCTCTTTAAATATGTGCAATATTGTTTAGGCTCCACGCTCCAGGATTTCATGGTCATGCAAATATGTCGTAAACAGACCCTAGGTCACTCGCATCCCGGGCAAAGGGGAAATATCTTGTGTGCTTTTTTTGCTCTGGCGAAGTGAAATCCTAAATCGTTTTTACATTGGGTCTTACAGAGCTAGAGGGGGAAGACTGTGGCTTGGCTTAAGTGAAGGCACACTGCCCAGAGGAGTGTTTTTTGCTTTGTTGTGTGTAGAGTATATAATGCATATGTGCATGGCATGCATATCAAACGCCAGGGAGGAAGTTAACTGGCTGGGGTCAGACAGAGGAAAAGCTTTGAGGAAAGCAAAGAAAAGCTTTGTGATATAGACAATGCTAGGCCAGCATAGTAACAGTACACAAACAGAAACGGTAAAATGGGATACACTTACACTACACTACACACTAAAAGTAATCAAAAGTAATGTGTTTCTGAATTATGTGGCGAGGTGCAATCTTATCTGCAATGGCTCTAGTGTCGACCCCTGAGGGACTCCCCTTTCCCACACAGGACAGTATACAGAAAAATGTTACCCCTTTAGATAAGTTGCAAAACAGGTGAGTACTGACCCAAAAGATCCTTCACATTAGACTTCTCCTGGCTCAATGTGACCATAAATCTGGCGATGCAAACGTACCATTGGCTCTGTGCTCTACCTCTCATCTGTCTTTGTCGTTCGGTCTCTCTCATTCTGGACATTCTTTGGCTTTACTCTCTGTATATCTGCTGTGACTCCCTCTCTCTGTTTGAGTGCCTCACTTGTCTCTCTTTCACCCCTGTTTCTCTTCATCACTCCCTGTAGTGCATTATTTGAGTCATTTTCTTTGTCCCGCCTTGTCCTCTCAACATTCTCCCACCTACGCTGTGTTCTTTTCCATCTTTTCCTTAAATCCTCCTTCCCAGCCTTGTTTCTCACACCTAATTCTTTATTCCCTTTCTTCCTCACATCACTGCCGTGTACAGCATCTTATGTTAGTGCTGATTGAAGGAGATCCAAGCAACATCAGGCTATCACCTGTCATTTATCCTACACACTCCATAAAGCAGCCTCTCCTATCTCACTGCCATGACAATTAGGCCAGCCCCGGGGAAATCTATGGGGCGTCTTTAAGTCCGCATCAGGAAAATGGAACAATCATAAAATCCTCCACTGCTTACTTAATATCCTGTCCCATACTGGCACAGTCTTGTGAACCAAATTCTGAAGGTCATCTTGCTGATGTGGTTCAGTGAAAGCAGGGAGGAGTGAAGCTCATCTTTGTGCTTGCAGCAAAGGAGTATTACTTTGAACGTTAACTCCTCCTCAAAAGTGTTTTAAGAATCGAACCAGAAGTCTTTTTGGTAGTTTGACTCTATTACAAAAACATAGATTATTTGAGCTTGAAACCATTCAGGCTGTTGCTGGCTCTCTTGCCGTATTATTTCTTTTTACAAAGCACTGTTGGAAACTGTGAATTCAACTGAATGGTAGCACTACGTCATCCTCGCCTGCTACTAGAGCTTGTTGTGCTGCCGCTACTGCTTCTGCTGCTGCTGTGGTATGAAGACAAACAATGCGGAGCTGTTCCACCGTAGTTACAGTTATAGTAATGAGGATGTTGAGTGTGTTTAGAGTGAACTGAAACAGGAGAGTTGTGGCCCAGAAAACCAAAACCAAGATATTAAAAATGCTGCATAGACCAGAGGGAAAGTATGTGTCAGGTGATCTTTCTGAGCGTTCATTCTGACCCCTTTTATATACAAGTTGATCAACTGTTAATGTAAAACACTGATTAGGTCAGATTTAATACATGCAACAAAAAAAATGGAACAAAAATAAATTTGCTTTGTAAAATGACGATAAAAAGATTTTAGACGAAATAGATGAATTCAGATAAATTATTTATCTGTGCAGGCTTTTTTTGTAGCAGAGTGACCAGTGTGAAAAGGGATTAAACTGAAATATTAGTGGAGTACTGTAGAATTTATACCTCTGCATAATACTTGACGACTGCTCTGTTAAATATTTTAATTATTAAATACCCTATCCACCACCATCATAATGCTGCTCTATTCCATTCCTATTTTGCCTAAATCTAGGACACGCATAATCTTGTTTTTTCTTTCAACCGTTTTTTCCGTTTTTAAGTGAAAGCACCTCACGGCCCGGCAATGGAAACACATTGAGAACATACACATTGACAAGACATGGGGCCAAGGGAGAGCAAGAGACGGAAGCATAAAGAGATGGTGAAAGGGAAAAGGTAGAGAGAGCGTACAGGGAGGAGAGAGTGAGAGCCATAGCAACGGTAATAAGTGACAAAAGCATTTCAGAGCATATTAGCGCCTTCATTTGATGATGAGGTGTTCTATTTGCATGCAAAGTATCCAAACCCCTGCAGCAGAGGGTCACCATCTCTGTATAACCAGCATCCAATTCCACATTGCAGGGATTCCTCACATCTCCTCGTCGCCATCAAGCCATTTCTTCTTCTCTTTTAAGCCTCTGCTCTATAGTCTGACTTTACCCCGCTTCAGAACAGGAGCAGCCCTCATTAGGGCCTCTGCTAAAGACACTAGATGTAATTGATTTGCTAAGTTATCTCAGTTTATCATCGTGGTTATCATTATGACTTGGCATTGATTAAGTCCAGGGAGACGTTACACCTCCGACTCCCAATTCCCTCCACCTTTTCGGCTGCTAAATGATCTCTTAATGACTTTGTTTTGGAAATTACAGGGCTAAACACAGATTACCAAATCAGTCTGGGGCTGTGGAAAGGGACAAATTAACAAGTGTACGTAAATCCTTGTGATTGGAGCGTTGTGGTGAATTCCGCCATCATGTTTCATTTATAGTGAGCAAAAGATAGTTGCGGTGAAGTTTCACTTGACCAGATATTGTTTTAACTTGGCACCCAAATAAGGTTGTTGGGATAGTGCCTGTGTTTTTATCACAACCCTGGAAACAATAGTCCCCGCGGAGGAAGAACTGACACAATAATTTACCACTGACAACAATGTGTTATTTTATTTTATTTTAAATCCATGGAGCCAACGCGCTGTGTGCCAACTTCAATATGGCTGTGGTGACATCAACTGCCATTTCAGTTTTTATACATCGTAGAGTGCCGTAGCACCCTTTGTTGAATATTTTGGATTAGTGTCTCCTACAAATGGTAAAATATATATGTGACTTGCAGTATGCCTCATACAGCTTGTGCTTGTGCTGGACTCATTTGTCATAATTACAGAGATGTTTTGGCTTGGAACTATTTGTGCACGCGTGCGCACACACACACACACAAACACACACACACACACACTCACACCCACACACACACACACACACACACACACACACACACACACACACACACACACGCACGCACACATACCCTTGCTTGCAAGTTTTAATACTTGTATATATTCTGCTGTCCCATGAAATTGTATAGCCCACGGTGTCTAATTATACTAATCGAATGCATTCCGCCTGACATTTATTCATACATTATTAATAGCAGAAACAATAGAATCTCTGATTGGATATACTGACTTCCTGACTTCTCATCTTCACCCTCTTACTGTTTCCCACGTATCTCCCGCCCCATCTCTCGCGCTCTCTCTCTCAACCCGTGACCTCCTTTCTTCTCTCTGTGACTCTTTCCCCTTCACCTCCTGTAATTTTGCTTGTGGGTGTTGAGTAATTAGCACGCCGCCCACTTTTATTCTGATGTCAGAGCGGGGAATTTGAGAAATGTGTCATAAAGATTATATGTCCTGATAAGGTTATGTCTGGGACTCCATTAAGGAGATGGGCTGCACAATGGCTGTTTGTATTCTTGGAAGAGAGAGCATGTGTGAAAGAGAGAGAGAGGGACAGAGAGAATGGCTCAAGGAAGGCAGCTGGTTCCAAACTACAATAGATCATCTTTCTCCATTGCTGCATTAATTTGATATTAATACGTTATAGCTATATTCATTTTTGGTTTAATTTTTTTGCACTTAACTGTATTCAATTCTAATTCTACATTGATATGAATCATTTACTGAATGAATTTTTAGCAGGTTTACCTATACAGTATGTGTAAATATACACAGTCATTTTGCTATTAAAAAGGTATGAGACAGATACAAACTGAGACCGATGCATAGTGATACCATACAGTAGATTCAGCAAGGAGTTTGCTTATGCATTGTTTTCTGTGTTGTGCATGTGTCAACACCACAGTAAAATGCTAAGATGTTTTGCATAAGGAAATCCGACCTTGAGTATTCAAATCTGAGATGTTGCAATTGTGCATGGCTGAAAGAAATGTTTTGTGTTTGCAGCGGTGGGGATGTAAAGTCTCTCTGCTTGAGTTTCAATGCAAATCCTTCAATGTTGCATTCAGCTTTAACAAGTTGAAAGTGGAGTTAAGAGGTTTTGTGTTTAAGAAAACATTTCTTGGAAAAGGGGGGAAACTAAGATAATTACAGATGAACAAGCCTTCAAGATATTGCAGTAACAGATATTGAATTGGACCACTCATGCTATTTGGCGGCATGAACGCAGAGAAGCGCAGAGGTAGCGGCCGTGTCCTTTAAGCTTTCTGAGGTTTGTGGCTGAAGCCCATAGCAATTCGGAGAGCTTTTCTCCCCGAGGCCGAGCGCCAGAGTCATTTTCTAGATGGATCGTGTAGGGTAACTCAATTTGGATATCATTTGTATTTCCACATGAATCACATCCGAGACCTGCATGTGCCGTGGTGCTGCGCAGTGAAAAGTACCAACCGTTTAGCACTGCCGTCAGAGAGGTGATTTGCTTCGATGGCAAGCATTTCATTTAAGTAAACCACCACTTCGTTGCCTGTGTCAGTCTCTTTCATATCCTGGATAATGCTTGATGTCTGGAACATTATTGAGCCTTTCACGTGCTCTGACTCGCTCGAGACAGATTTTCCAGTCATGCACAGGCCGTATCTTGGCCTCTGTCTCGTCTCATAGTTTTCATATGTGTCATAGGTGGTGCGATGCTTGATGTGGTGATTTTGTGCCACAGCGATCTGGCTGTATTCAGATCTCACTGGACACTTCTACCACAATGGATGACTTAAACCCTCGGATCCCTCAGCGATTTATCTCCCCTCACATCAGGGAGAAGAGATAAAGATGCTGTGGGAATGTAAAGATAGAGCTTCACTTAAGATTATCATCCAGACAGATAGTTGGTTTGTCCTTCAGTCTCTGATTAAGTGAGTGAATGTTTCTCTGCACATGTATTTTTATGTTTGTGTCATTCCTCTGCCGTATTTAGCAACCACTCATTTCTTACTGCTTTTTTTTGTCCTTTTTATTTCCACAGACTACAGTTCTGTTACTATGGCAACCGTGGCCCCTCCTTCCTTCTTCCTGCTGTGTTGGCTCCTCCGAACGGCCAGCTCGGCGTTCCCCGAGGAACCAGGACCCCTAAACTTCATCCCAACAGAAGGTAATGACCCGCTGATTTCTCTCGCCCTCCAGCCTGCTACTCCCCTGCGTGCCTCTCGTCCAGGTCGTGATGTGTGAGGTGCCCCAACACGTAGGGTGTTGAATTGGGGGGAGGACATGGAGGAGGCTTGGGGTCACTGTGTGGGCTGTTGAGGTCAGACAGGCTCTCACACGAAGGGTGTCGACTGGTGTCCAGGTCGGGAGGTGTGGGGTCAAACTCAGGAATGAGAGCAGAGTGTAGGAAGGGGCTCTCGCATTCATGACTTTCCCACACACACACACAGACCCTCATGAGACAGACCTTCTTACACACTCAGACTTTGAGTCTCCATATCAGCTTGGGAGTAGCCAGTTTAGTCCAGACTGTGATTGATTGCAGTTCAATAACATTGATTGATGGTTTCCCGGCCGAGTCCAAATCCATCTGCACGTATCAATACCGCATGCGATAGAGAGGTGGAGGTTGTCAGTCTACCGAGCGACTGCATTCGACTCAGCGGCTGTGGACTCCAGCATAAGTTATAATACAAAGAGCAAGCTCAATCCGGACGGACAGACGGAACAAACGTTGGAAAGTGTGGAGGTGGACAGATAAGTAAAGGTGGAGGAATGAGAAGAGACAGAATGAATCATGGTGGATCCCAAGGACAGAGTGACGGAGGGAACTATAGAATGTAAACATGATAGAAATAAAACAGGAGCAGACAAAACATAGAGGTGAATAAGATGAGGAAGTGTGGGATAAAAAACAAGGACAGGGAGAGGATACAGGGATATTAGAAAAAATTACTGTCCCATTCACCTCAGTCAAGGTCAAAGACAGATCGCCATACTGGTTTTACACTAGTGGTTCATCTGACGTATGTATAACTGTTATTTCTGCTTCTCTCTTCACTCTGTGTGAGACGGGATGAAAAAAAAAAGGAGAAGCTGAACACGATCCCCCGCTTTTATCTTCCATTTCTCTCCCTTAAGGTTTCCCTTCCTCCATGTACAGAAATCCTTGTCCCCTGAAACACTTTGAGCATTTTAAAGTATGTTTAAAAAAAGAAATGTTTTTGAAATGTCACCTATCTCTGTGTCGCCACCCTTTTGAATTATCTGAATCAGTTGGCCGAACACGTGAAACTCGTCGACACAAAGCCGCACGTAAATGAACACTTCATCAAAAGCGATACTCGATCCGACTTGCGAATGTAACAGTGACATGTGCCGTATAGTTCGGACCTCTTTCATTTCCAGAGGATTGTTTGTCAGTGCTGTGCTCCGCGTCTCTGTCTGTTTAATGTATCAGACATGCTGCTGGTTTACAAGCCTCAAGCTTTGTCCCCACATCACTGTGCCGCTGCTGCCGAACTGTCAAAACAAACTAGCACAAAACCACTTTTGTATTGTTTTGACTACTTTCTTTCTTTCTTTTTCAAAACAATTTGATGTCAGTTTAGCATCAGTCATTGTTTGTCTCTGTGTCTCATTCGCTGACAGTGGTGAGACGATACCCGGTGTTTCTGGGCCGACCCCACCGAACGTGGCTGAGACAAGAGCCACTTCACATCCAGAGGATCCTGCAAGTCAATCGAACACTGTACATTGGAGCCAGGTACGACACACGCCGGCACACACACACACACACACACACACACACACACACACACACACACACACACACGCACACGCACACACACACACACTAGCAAACATATTTCCAATTCATTCATGTCCATATGTTAACATGAGCTTTGAGAAATCCGGGACCTGTGTGATATTTTTTGAATGGGTTGCACTAAATCGAGCTCTGTCAGAGTAGTTCAATCGGCCGGATTTTCTGTTAACACTACATTTGTTGCCATGCAACATTAACCACATTGATTGGACATTATTTTAGGGAGTTAGGAGGCTCAGACCTATATTTATTATTTTAAATTTATATATTGGCATAAGAGGCTAACAAATTAATTCATTGGGGCAGGACAAAATCCGGATACAGGTTGGTTGGTTGTCCATCACATGATAAGCAGAACTATGCAGAAAGTAATGGAAATATTAGTAAATATAAATCAAGCACAATGTGTACTGTATATATCCTCAAGGTCACGCAGGCAACGTAACTAGTAGGTGTGAAGGACCTTTAGATATTAAAAAACTGATTTGTTTCATAAACTGACTGTTGGTGAAATGATTTTTGCAAAGACATTTACCAAATTGGAAACAGTGATGACTGCCATTACTACAGAAAACTCGCCAGTGTGTCTGGTACAGTAGCTGCATCTGAAGATATTTGGCCACACAAATGTGTTCCAGTGTGGTCTCCATGTGATGATGGTCCCCACATGTCTGTGAGTCTGTTGAATGTGCTGATCCTGGAGAGACAGTAGCTCTGGTGGTCGGGGGGGGGGGGGCAGACGAGGACGGCCTGCTCAGCAGCCCCAGGTTTACACTGTGAAGCTACATCTGCTGCTCCCCGGAGCCGTCCAGGAGCCGAGCGGAGACAGTCAGAGCTAACAAAAAACATGCACCTCGAGATTTACTGCCCATGTTGTCAAGAAATTAATTTAGCTTGAAACATGTTTAAAAAAAAAAAGAGACACAGTTGGTTTCCACATATGGTGCTGGTTATTTGTTGTAGTGGCAGTCTGCAAGAAGATTGAAGTGGTTTCCAACAAGAGACGCCACTGTGGTCCAGGAAATGACCTCGTGCCTGGCCTCCAGCTGGTCTAGCTTCACTAGCGAGCGTTGGTAGTAAATATTTCAAACTATGTTACGTGCTTCCAGCCATTCTGTCTGTGTAGAGAGGGTCTTTAAGCTCACACGTGCACAAAGCCAGATCATAAAAGTACCCTCCGACTATGGCTACTGTAGTCCATCGGTCTGCTTTAAAATACAACCAGAGCCATGAAGCAGTTAAAAAAAAAAAAAGGTTCATTTCAATTTACAGCTGCAGAAAATGTTACTGAATAACAGAGGTAAACTGATCCGAATGTCTTGGCCAACCGGATGATAATGAAATGCAAGACTTCTGCAGGAGGAGGGCGAGGGGGGTTGATAGCAGCAAGAGACATGGAGAGAAAGAGAGTTTCAAGAGTATACATATATTTTTCTTGTAAGTTGCTCATATTCTTTGCGGCTTCCTGACATTAAAATGATCAGTTTGGATTGGAAAAGACCCGTGTGCAAATGCATGTGTGAGCCAGAGGAGGCTCAGCAGGGAGGCAGAGCTGGAAGATGTTTAATGTATAAAGAAGTACCTGTGGTGGCAGGTATGCCTGCCAAAAGCGGCTACACTAGCGCGTGCCCTGATAAGACGCCTCACTCATCCCCAAAATCCTGTCACCATTAGCATAGTCGCTTCTCAGACTGCAAGCGCTGCTAAATCCCTGCCCAGGCACCTGCTGAGCGCAGCTACCTCTCCCCAGCCTCTTCCCGTCCCTGCTAAATGAAAGTAAACTTATGTATTTGGCTGGTGGCTGGGGGAGTGAAGCACCTTGCTGTGTTAAGCCCCTGACAAGATGAGCAGCTGCGGATTCTTGTGGTCTTCAGCACTCACTCCGATCCAAAGGGCTAATCCACACCAATACAAACCAATGGACAGTGTTTACCAATTGACAAGATGACCAGCGGAATGCAGCCAACTCTTGATTCAATGTTCCAATTTTCATAAAGCCTTGGAGATTTTTGCAATCCGTGCCTGTGTGTGTGTGTGTGTGTGTGTGTGTGTGTGTGTGTGTGTGTGTGTGTGTGTGTGTGTGTGTGTGTGTGTGTGTGTGTGTGTGTGTGTGTGTGTGTGCGTAGCTGGGGGGAAGTTTGCTGACTGACTGCCAGGTTTGGAGGTTGCTCAGTTTATTAGCCCCGCAGACGCTGCCCTCGGAGGTCACTGGAGGTTATGCAGTGGTCACAGACAGGTCAGCTGACTCACGACAGATGAACGGGGAGATGATCAATTGGGGCAAAGATCAGAAGGCTTTGGAGACTAAAGCTGCCAGGCTGCTCAGCTGAAGTGAGGCCGGGAGAGAAAGTTACCGAAAAAAGAACGAATGTACTTGACCGATGATACGGTACAAGATGAGCACATACTATTAAAGTGTAATCTGATCTAATATAATATAATATAATATATCTATTTTTAATGTGTATGTGTGTGTGTATTTTATCAATTTATATATTATTCAAGAAGTAGATGTCTGTGGTGTTTGTAATTTGACTTATTTTTGATCGCCTTAAGATCAAGTTGTTTTTAAGTACCCTAAGTGTCGTGCCTGAAGGAGGTCTCTGACCAAAACATCTTTCTTGGTAAACTTGGTGGTAGTGGCATTGTGCAGTCGTTACCACCAAGTGGCAACCCACCGAGACGGCACCCAATGGTTTGTGACCTGCCATTTTGAAGCCTGGAGTTTAAATCCCATCGCCATCTAGGTTGTTTGAAACCAGAAGTAACCATATCAGGAGGATCGTGGGCTGGGCCTGACTGAGAGCTCGCCCACTGCACGTCCACATACACCTGAGACCTGCACCTATTGGACGGTATTAGCTGTCAATCACGCTGTATCCCGACGCGTAGGGTGCTTTATCGTCTATTTTACTCTAAATGGGACCATCATTTACAAAATGAACATCATTCTGTTTTGAGCTCCTCAGGAAAATGTTAACTGAGGTTATAAATCCAGTGAGAAGTCTTTTTGCAACGATTGGAGTCGCCCACTGCTGGTCATTCAGGAGAATACAGGTTTTAGGCACTTCAGCATTGGCATCACTTCGCGGGCTCAGTGTCTAAGTCAATATTTATATACAGTCTATGTTTACTACTTATTACTTCTCCATTTTCAAATTGTTTCATAGTCAGTTGTCGCAGTGAGTCCGTTGTCAGGAATTTGGTTGCAGGTTCTTAGTCAGGCACATATTTACAGATATAAATGCTTGCATACACAGAGATGCCACGAAACTCTCTCCCTCAGTCAGCAGACATGTCAAGGTAACTCAGTGGTTTGCTCAAATCTTTCCATTTGACTTTCATCCAGCGGAGCAGCTTCTCCTGCTCGCTCCATTTGCAGGCTCTGAAAGGCTCAGTGCTGCTCACAATGAGCCACAATAAGAAGACCACAAGCAGAAGAGTAGGAAGACTGAAATATCTTTGAGGTAAAAAAGAAAAAAAGACAGCTTAAGAGGTCTCGACTTGACCCGAGTCGGCTTTTGTTTGGCCAAAAGGAGAAGGTTCATGAGCTGGTCAAGAAAAAATTTAGGAAATGTTGACAGTTTCCCTCGAGTCTGTGTTGACTTTGTATTGGGCAGGTCAGAAAGGTTCGGAGGCATTTATTAAATAACAGCTTAGGCATGCCGGATTACAAACACGCCCCCCCCCCCCCCCCCCCCACACACACACACAGACACACACACATACACATACGCGCACATACACCACACACACACACACATACACCACACACACACACACACACACACACACACACACACACACACACACACACGGCAAGCCAAGGAGAGCAAGAAATTAGAGATTTGATTTGTGGGATTTGTGAGCTGAGGTGCCTTTGTGAGTTATGAGCCATTGAATTGAGGTGTTTCAAGGCTGCGTTCACATCCTGCAACATCAAGAGTAATGAAATCTTTACACAGTTCATACAGGGTATGTTATCCCTTGAAACCCTGAAACCTAACTTTAAATCACACATTAAATCCACTAACACGCATATATATGAACAAACAAAAGCACACAGGCCACAGGCTGTGCATCAGTCAAACAACCGGAAGCAGGCAAGAAAGAAGATGTAGAGAGAATGAGAAGCAGCAGCATAAATAATTCCCCCCTCCTCTGCCCTATCACAGGCAGCAGTGCTGGCTGCCAGCTAGAAGGTCTGTTGCTATACTCATTATGTTAAGCTGACACAACGCTGAAGCAGCCTGGATGAGATTACGCCTCGCTCTCTGGCCCACTCCAGTGTTTGGAGAACGCTTAAACTCTGACCTGTTAAGCAAGGACGCACCAGGCAAGTGTTTGGTGATTCCGTACTTCTTCGCCGCTCAGCCGTTGTCGTGGTCCGCGAGGCTGATTAAGAGCCGGAATCTTCAAACACACCAACAGGAAGTGGGGATGAATTATTCAGGAGAGGAGTAACCTGATGGCTCTTGGCCTACCTGCAGCCTCATCAAGCAAGCCCACATTCTCACAGCTCTCTCTCTCTAAAAAAGGACAAAACAAAGTAAAACAGATGCAAATACACACTGGCACACTCATGATCATGTGCTATGAATACCCCTCTGTCAAAGACACAACCCTTCGCATGTGTCACATGTGCGAGAGAACATCGAGCACAGATGGGAGGCAGAGCTGGATCAGAGATGGGATCGATACTGCTTCAATAACACAGCTATGGCAGATTTCCAGATTAGTCCATTCAAAGTCTGGACCTTTGCTGCAGATCCATCCAAACGAACACCAAGGCCTCGATCAGTATGCAAACGTCAGCTGTTACCTTCTTAGCCCAGCTCTCGTTCAGTGGGCATTTTCACAGGAACGTCCAAGGTTACTGCAGAATTATCAGCAGAGTAGCAGTACAAGAAAACAGTGTTTGGAATATCATGAATACATGCACGGTGTTATAGGTTTATTACCATGTGTAGGCAGCATGTGGGGGGGTGGGGGGGATATAAACATCAGGATAACAACTTGATTAAATCATCCGTTAATGCAATTTCAGGGCTTTGAATAAGACTGATAAGCCGAATTTGGAGGCCTGGCAGCAAATTCGATGCAGCAAGTCAAGTTTAATGAGCGGAGGCAAAAGGAGAACGGGAAATATGAGACATCATTATGCAGTCAGATTTCATTTCTCATATATATCGGGAGAAATGGAAGACATAATGAAGCTGTTCCCTAATTTCTGCGGGTCTGATCAACTTTAAAGGAATTATTGTTTCTGATATACTCACAATATAGCTGCAGGATTTTACACCAGGTAGAGTAAAACCAAAGCGGTACTATCTCTATTTAGAGTTTGTATTAAGTGTCTGTGCTTGGATTTAATCCAAAAAGAAGATCTGCAGCGACTTGCACTGATGAGAGCTGGTAATAATATTCACGATGCACTTCTGCTAGTAGGGACTTATTCATGGTTTGCTTAGTGCAGTGTCTCGCCTTACCTTACTGACTGCCACTCTCTCTCTCTTTCCAGGGATGACCTTTTCCGTGTGGAGTTGGACAACGCTGCCGGAGAAGAGATGTTCTACAATAAGGTGAGCACCTTCTGGACAAGACACGCGTAGCATTTACATCCTCCAATGTCGCCGATCATTAGGCAGCAAGATGTCACTTTGCACTACGGAGAAGTGCAAATGTAGCTGACCGGCAGTGTGTGTCCGTGTGCTATTTCATGTGCAGAAAAGAACATGGGAGTCCAACAAGAATGACATCAGGATCTGCAGGATGAAGGGCAAGCATGAGGTGAGACGGTGTTTGTTAAAAGTCTGTTCCTCCGCCAGTTTCTCTCAATTTAACAGTTACAGGAAATAATGGTGCAGAATAATAGAATGAAAATTGCCCATTTTTCCCTTTCACATAGTGTACCAGCATCTTTTGCTTTGTTAAAATGAATATGTTAATTATAGCAGCTTTAAAGAGGCTTGTCATAAAAACAGTAGTTTAACAGTAGATGCTGATTTGTTGATTTCGAAGAAACTTGTTTGAGTTTCATATTTCTTTCTTTGCAATCTGCGAAATCTACTATGAGAAATCAGAGTACATGCAAACATCATATAATATAGAAGACACACATGCTCTCTTTCTTACACACACACACAACTTGATCAACTAAATTATGCCACTTGCTTTCTGCTCCGAGCTTTGATTGTCATCTGACTGTCCTGCCTTAAGAGGCTGTTTCTGATGTCATTGTTCCTACTCATGTAAACCATCGCACACACACACACACACACACACACACACACACACACACACACACACACATACACACGTACAACACATGTACAGCCAAACACCCCTAGCTGCTGTCTGCTACACAAGAATAGTGTGTGTGTGTGTGTGTGTGTGTGTGTGTGTGTGTGTGTGTGTGTGTGTGTGTGTTTTGGTGATGGTTGTCGTTGACCAAGGAAACACGGGCTCTGTCCCCTGAAGGCAGAGAAAAAAATGACTTATTTAACACACTGAGAGAACACCTGGCATTAAATCTGTGTGAGACAGTGCCAGACAGAAACACAATGGAGAAAAGACGGACAGAGAGAAAAAAAAGATCTGGTCTGAAAACCTGAAAGGAGGACAGGTGGAAGAGGAGAAGAGAGGAGAGGAGAGGAGAGGAGAGGAGGAGTGTGTGGGTCCCTGTTGGCCAGCCCTGAGGAGAGCTGTGGGGCTGACTGCAATATGAAAGGTCTCCTTGCCCCTAATGACTGTGCTGCCTGGTAAAGCTGTGAGTCACACGGAAATGTGAGGAAGATAAGAACACTGCCAGGTCGTCTCAGTCAGCTCTCTGGGCTGACACATATGAATGGACGTGCTTGTGTATGTGTGTATTCATGCAAACAAAGGCAGCCACACACACACACACACACACACACACGCACGCACACACACAGTCACTACTGTAGAGTACAACCGGTATGGGTTTCTAAGAGCCAATGCAGTCATAATTTAGTCAACATGGTCAGGGTTTTTTTTAAATGTAACCCAAAAACTATTGCTGAACACGTATGAAAAAGTTTGATAATTTGACCTCTATGCCAATTCCAACATTTGAAACGTGTGCGTCCGTACATATGGTGTCACATTAGCAATATAATCCATGGAAATTCAACTTAGAGACCATTTATAGACCAGGTCATGAAGTGAAACTCAAATATTATGATTAAGGAAATCAAAAAAGTGATGGCCATCTGTATTTTTTGCCCAAATTTTACCTTGATGAATCTGAGCTTTTATCATTAAAAATGAAAATTAATTTGATCAACATGTTCAGAGCCTCTACTTTACTTCAATTTGATTATTTGGCCTTAAATAACAAAAATAATGTCAGAACTTTATGGATTTTCTCAAAAGTTAGCTTTGATTTAAGATGTATTATTATTAATATATATTCCCTTTGTACTGGATTGCATCAGATGGCTACAGGTGTAGTTTATCTTTGCCCTTGTTGCCGTGTTTATTAAAATCTGTTTTGATGTCGATCAAGTGTACTGACTGAATATTTAGCAAAGAATAATTGTATTGACACTAATGCATGCATACACACAACATGCAGGTTCTTACATAGACGTAGGTGGGATCACCCACCCTCATCTACATTACACGTGATGAATTTTCATACATATTCATGATGTCAATCATCTTTTTATAAAGGCTCCCTCTTTGTGTGTCTCTCTCCCACACGTACATGAACACAAATAGAAAATCTCGACAAACATTTGTCAGGAAGTCATTTTCTGGGCAGCCTCCCCTGCCCTCGCCCTCTCTCTCCCACTCCTCCCCTCCTTTTCTCCTCCACCTGAAAATGTCCTGTTCTGCTTGGGGGATGGTTGTGTCAGATGTGACGCATTCGCTGCCTCGTAATTGGTTTTGTAATTAAATATTTCTGCTCGGTTGATCACAAAGGACATAGTGCTCTCCCTAATTAGGCTGAAAATTCAATATCCTAATTCTTTTGCCTTTTCTCTTCTCCGGTGTTGACCAGATGATTGTTGATGAATGCCACCGTCAACCTGGCTGAAACTCACTCTGCATATTCTCCGTCATATTTTCCCTTTGTCCTTTGCATTCTGCTGTCTCTTTATCGCTCCCCTATTTGCCATTTTCATTGTCCCTCGCTGTCATCGCCTCCCCTTCTTTCACCCCTTCCCTTTCTCTACCAATGACAGTACAAAAGAGACGTTCCCCAGAGGTGACTCTGTGTACATGCAAACCGAGGCAATTCCAAATTTGCAATTTGGGCATCAATATGAGCACCACTTAGGGGGATTGTTTGATCAATATTCCGTTGAACGTGCTCTCAGGAGAAGCTTTGGGTTTTCAGTCATCCAACTCAAATCCCTTCTCTGGGCTGGACTGTCAGCAGATATGGTTTCATAACCTTTTTTTATTGCTCCCTAATGAATCAATTTGAAATACCACATGTGGAGTTAAAGTTGTGGTCCTTCTTTTAAACATCAAAATATCTAGTTACTCTGCCTTTTCATGCTAGACATGTTGTGATGTCTATTTTTAAATATTAGCTCCAATATTTTTTTGCTGTATATTATAGATTCTGTTTTCTCTAAAGTTCTTCCTATACTCGGGACAAGATTGATTTCAGGTGAATCTTTATTCACCACACTCAACTGAGGTGCAAGAAGGCAAAACACATCAAATACAGAATGAAGCCTCTGCACACAGAGTTTCAATCCAACAATGTAACACAAACACTGAAATGTTTGTGCAGCATTTTCTTCACTTTCATTATTTACACTATTTTTGTTTTCCCAGTGGCCACCAGTTTGTGTTGTCATTGTACTATGAACAAAAATGTTTGACCTGGCAAACTACAACTGGAACAACATTTTCCATATGAAATTTTAAAAGCAGGTTTTGTCACACATTCCTTATGAATGTATTTATGTAACGCTTTTCTAGTCTTATTGTTTTATTACTCAAAGTGCTTTACAGTACTAATCACACACACACACACACACACACACACAGACACACACAGACACACATACACACATTCTATAGTACAGCGCTTCAATCACACATCATTCATAGCCATCAGGGGCTATAATGTATTGTATTGTTAAATGTATTGTCCAAGAATAGATCTGCATGCCGACTGAATGAACCGGGGAATCGAACTTTCGACCTTACGGTTAGCGGACGATTCCCTTCTACCCTCTAAACCACAGCCGCCCACTAGAGAAGGTTTTTCTGACTAAGAGATGACGAAAACATGTTCTGAACACAGTTTGGTATAATATGACCACGTGCCACGGTTTTTTTCAGCAGGTTCTCAGACAGAGCTGTCCAGGGGGGACTCAGGTTGTGTTGTGGTCAAGGATTAAATGGCGGGGTGCATGTGTTTGTGTGCAGGTGTGTGTGTGCAGGTGTGTGTGTGTGTGTGTGTGTGTGTGTGTCTACGATCTGTAGCTCCACCGCTGAGAATGCCACATGGCCTTAAAAAACGCTTCTTGTTTTTCAATCTCTCTTTCTTTCTGTCTGTCTCTGTCTCTCTCTCTCTCTTTCTTTTTTCTTCCTTCTTCCTAACTCTATTATCTCAATTTCTCTCCCTCTCTCACTCCCTCTGGTGTCTGATGTTTGTTTGGGGCCTGTGGTGTGTTCAGTCAGAATTACCATCAAACAGAGAAGAAGGGCTCGCAGAGGGATGCGGATTAGCTTTAACATGCTGAGTAAGACCGTAGCGCTCAGAACAGCACATTGCTGCTAATTTGGTACCACTGTTAATTTATCCTCCGCCCACATGCACATAAACACACACACACACACACACACTCGCTTCCCGCCATAGAGAGTCACTCAGGGATCATCTGGGAATTTTCTGGAAATGACAGGCCTGTTGTTAATGAGTGGAGAAGAGGGCTCGCCAAAATCTTTGTGTATGTTTTTGTGCGAGTGTGTATTGTACAGTATATGTGTGTGTGTGTGTGTGTGTGTGTGTGTGTGTGTGTGTGTGTGTGCTTGAGTATGTGTGGGAGGGTTCTGGCTCAATGGTGGCTCTTGGCAGAGCAACGCTCTCTTCTCCCTGGTCGCTAACATCAGGGGACCAGCCAGGCGTGTAATGGAAACTGGAGATTTAGAGGAGCAGCCTGCTAAATATGACCCCCTGATGTCCTTCTTTAGATGGCTCCTACTGTACGAACATTACAAAGCAGGTCATCATAATAACTTATTATATTTTATCTAGAGGGATGAAAAAATGCTTTTTGTTGATCCTAAAGCAGGGAAACAAGCAGAAGACATTGCAACATATGAACCTATTTTGTTGTTCTTGGTTGGTCAAAGAACAGGAATGTTGATTGTAGCCGAAGGTAAAACATCGTCTTCATTAAGTTTTAGGGGGGGAAAAGCCTCCTCATTAAAACAAACACCGAGCCCCGTGGTTAGGCCAAGTGAAATCAACTCAGTGTAAAGGTTGAGTTACGGACAATAGAAAGCAGATGCAGAAGTTGGAGCCTCTTCAGTTTTAATCGTGTCTGACTGTTACAGGTTGTTTGGAGCAGACGTGTTGTAGCAACAGAGAACATGTTGTCAATCCTCTGACTGTGTTCGTGTGTGTGTGTGTGTGTGTGTGTGTGTGTGTGTGTGTGTGTGTGTGTGTGTGTGTGTGTGTGTGTGTGTGTGTGTGTGGTCACTTGCATTCACATGTTTACGAATGCTTTTAGATATGTGATGTTATTTTTCTGTCTCTAAGGAAAAGGGTCTGTGCTAACAGGTACAAAACCAAGAAATGCACTTGCTCGGTCAACATCTTGAGTAAAATTAGTCTGGCTATCATCTGCCCCAAGAGCAAGAAACTGATTAGAAACTGCAAACTGCATCGTATCACACACTTTCACGTATGCTAACTTGCTCACAGACACACATATAAATGCTCGGGCACCATCCCTCCCCATCTTTTCGCGCTCTGTCTCTCCATCTTCTTTAAATGTCCCCATCCAGTCACAATTGAGTCCACATTTGCGCTGAGCGCGTTCTCCTGTGTAACTCATCTTTGCTGCAGATTCATTTTTCAGAGGCCAGGCAACTCTGCCACTGTCAGTAAGAGGAGTATGAGGAGGTGGAGGAGGAGGAGGAGGAGGGCTGCAGTCGTCTGGGTCTCGGAGAGGCTTGCCAGCCCGCACAGGTGGCGTTTTGTCTGGACTCGGCCCAGGGAGTCAGTGAGCAGAGAGAGGGGAGAAGGGGGAGGCGTCGGGACATACAGCATTTGGATTTACATATCATTTTTTTTAGTTCAGTGATTCACTTTTTTATACTTCATAATTGGCTTGTTCTTTTTAATGTGGAAACCACAGTAAAAACCATAATCCTGCTGGCTGAATCTGGCTTTAATAAAGAAAGACCCAAACCTGGAAGCGCTAATTTGCTTCGTGGAACTAACAAATGAGGGTTAATGAAATGCATGTACAGTACGCAGAATTAATTTTGACGATGTCTGTAAAGTGCAAATGGAAATCAGAGCTCAATAGCTGAAATGCTACAAAGGCTCCACTTCTTGTTTTATCATGTCGTCATGAAGTGTTTCATTTTATGTGGACAAGCTCTGCCAACAGCCAACATTTGTGCAGTGGTTTGGCTCTTGGATGTATTTACTCCCCTCTCCGAGATGCTGGCAGTGGGACAGGGTTGTTATTAAGAGTGCTTCATCTGGCTTTGTGATTACAGCTCTGACCAAGCTGACAGACTGCAACCCCACCGACAAACAGCATGCAAATGACTCTCACACATGATCATGCATCTGTGCTGCGATGCAGAGAAACACTCACACACACACAAACACACACTCACACACACACACACACACACACACACACACACACACACAGACGTACGCACCACCAGGCACTCGTGAACACAGGCTGTAATGTGGAGGAGTGACACGTATACATATACTGTACTGTGACTGTCCCTCCTACACATAACTGTAACTCCTCAATTTGTCACACAGTGCTGTGCCATTAGAAATGTACACTTTGCACTTGACGCACCCCCTGTATCTAACGCGAAACACACAAAAACACTTCCTTCTCTCCTGTTTTTCGCTGTTGAAAGACGAGAACCCTGCAGGGATTGAAGTGGGAAGTCGGAGGGGTAGAGGGGTGTGGGGTGGAGCATCTGGAATAACATTCACCCGTCTCTCATATCACTGCTTTACCTCTGATCTCTTCCACATACACACATACATAGTCGTTCAACATACCCAACTATCACTACAACCACAGCCCTACTTCTCTTTCCGATGATATCAGTGGCTAGTAGTGTGTGTGTGTGTGTGTGTGTGTGTGTGTGTGTGTGTGTGTGTGTGTGTGTGTGTGTGTGTGTGTGTGTGTGTGTGTGTGTGTGTGTGTGTGTGTGTGTGTGTGTGTGTGTGAGTGAGCGTGTGTGAGTGATTGAGTGAGTGAGTGTGTGTGTGTGTGTGGGGGGGGGGCACCATCTCCCAGTCAGGATGGTGCCATCCTGACTGGGAGACTAGTTTGGGGAGGGGGTTGCTTTGCTGCCTGCTGTCCACCAGTGATCTACTGTACATCACCACTCACTCTACATACACACACACACACACAGGCGGTGGCCTCTGCCCTGCAAAAACAAACTGCTGTCAGCACCTTTTAGCTTTTAAAGTCAAAGGTCACGACTGGAATTTAAGTTTAATTCTGCTAGAAAACATAGAAAAGAAAGAAACAAACAAACAAACCAAAAAACATCACAACTCCCTTTGTCAGCCATACTGTAAATACCTTTATTTATTTCTTCTGACCACTCTGTTATTATTTCCTGCTTGTGAAACACTGAATAGCTCTGCCTCCTCGGGCTGTAGACACCTAAAAATCAAACAATATCAATCAATAATTCTAATCTTTCCTTTGCTCACTTCCATCTCTATCTTAATCAGATAAACTTAGATATCAGTAAAAAAAGTTGGTCCATGCTGCAGGTCAGCGAGCCCCATGCATGGGGTTCTTTTACCCCCAGGGGCAACTCCAAGGCGGTGAGCAGACAGATTATGAGCAGTAATGGATCCAGTGCTGTAAGTGCAGAACTGTGTGATCATTACAGCGACTTCAAGTGAACACCAGAGTTACACATGTTCAATAATTTCTATAAACGCACTGATGGCAGGAGTCATTTTTCTCTGTTTAACGCAAACCACCCTCCATCACTCTCCGGCACTGTGGCATGAAAGCAGCCGTTGAGTCGCGCGGCGCTCACACAACGTCTCATTTCAAAGAATGAAACTGTGCCTGTGGTTTATTCAGTCATTAGACGGGCATCATGGAGTTTGACACCTCACGGTGGAAAAATTAGTCTTAAATCTGCTGCTTGTTTTGAAATCCTGAGTCTGGTATGGATTACCATCTGTCAATCAACAGCATGTTGTGTGTGTGCGTGTGTGTGTGTGTGTGTGTGTGTGTGTGTGTGTGTGCGCGTGTGTGTGTGTGTGTGCGTGTGTGTGTGTGTGCGTGTGTGTGTGTGTGTGCGCGTGTGTGTGTGGGTGTGTGTGTGTGCGTGTGTGTGTGGGCGTGTGTACGAGAGTAGACACTCAAAGTCTCTGCGGGCTGCGTTTAGACTGTAACGATCTGATTGACAGCGTTAATGGTGTGATAATTCTACACATCAGGCAACTGAAAAGCTTCATTTCACAGCACAGGCTGGATAATCAGTCTCTGAAAAATAAACCCAGTTCTTCCTCCGTTCACTCCATCATTTTCCCTGTGTCTTCTCTCTCTCGGTTTCACCCCTCCTGCATACTAAGCTTCCCCTTTTCTTTATTCCATGTCTTCCCTGCAGGATGAATGCCGTAACTTCATGAAGGTGCTGCTCAGCAGACAAGGAGGCCTGTTTGTGTGCGGGACCAACGCCTTCAACCCGCTCTGTGCCAACTACACAGTAAGTAAAGACTAGTCATGCTCACATTGTTACAGCTACTGTACACCTGTCCCCGACCTGCAACCGGCCCAACCGTGCATTTGTTCTTACAACTGGTGTGATGTCTTTGATTAATGGTGTGTTTCCCGCAAGGAGCCCTCGCTTCCCTAATGCTATTATTGTCCAGGTGAAAATTTACAGCTTGATCAAAGCAGCTCGTTTGAGGCGGTGTTGACTTTCTCTTCGGGAGTTATTTATCCGAGTTGTCTGGCAGCCAAACTGCCTTGTTTTGCCGAGATACAACAGTTGCTGTTTCTCAGTGGTTAAACTTTGCGGTCTGCCGAGCTTGTTATCATTGAGAGTCAGAGAGGCTGGGTAACCAGGACGAACACAAAGAGGGGAGAAGAGGAAGAGGAGGGTATATCGGAGACTAAGGGTGGTGGAGACGTGACTTGTTTGCCTGCTTTGTTCTCATTTGCTGGTGGTTAAGAGAGAGCGGCTATTCCGCAGTTGCAGGCGGTTATTCATTAGAGACACCAGGGTTCACGCTCGGCAAGTGCGAGTGTCGTCTGACTTGACCGAGGCAATCGAGAGTGTTTCTCTGAACATTTCCTGTCCGATATCCATTCATCAGGCTCTGGAGGTGTGCATCCATTCAACAGCAACTCCACCACTCCCTTCCCAACCAATACCTGTCTCGCCCAACTACTGTAACAATTTCAAAATTTGCGGAAGAAGAACTACTCATAAATATTAATCATCGCCTCAGCTGATTTCACGTCATTCTGCAGGAATATTAAATCAGCTGGGGGGGGGGGGGGGGGGGGGGGGGGGGGGGGGGGGCACAGTGAGAGAGGGGAGAACAAATCCTTTCCCCATCAGAGACTTTTTTTCAGATAAGTGTTATTTTCAGTCTCTCACATTTCAAATGCAGTGCAACAATGAAATGCTGAGATGTACCTGGCCCATTATCTGTCAGCCAGTAATGACAATTCTACAACAGCGTATAACACGTCGTCTGCCTCTGATGGCTGCCTTTGTCTCCGGGGGACTGGTTAGTGATGCTAGCTACCGTTTCATTTTTAGCAAGTGTTTTTAATGAAATGATACCTATAAATTTCATTTTCAGCCGTTGATGAGAATTACACCGTGCTGCGGAAATAGTTTGCTGGAGGCTTTTTTGTGTTTGTGTACGTGTTTGTGACAGAGAGAGAGAGAGAAGGAGATGCAGAAATTTCACTCTAAATGTGTAAATCTTCAGCCTGACTTTATGTGGGTGTATGGACCCCTAAGTGTCTATACGTGTGTGTGTGTGTGTGTTTATGTGGCGCGTGTGTGTGTTTATCTGTTTTACTTATGTATGAGAACGTGTATCTTGTTGTTGTTGTTGCTGCTGTTCCTAATTGCCACCAGTGAATCATTAGTTTGCTTGCACTTACGGTAACACTCCCTAATTGCCATTCTCTTGTGCCTTGTTTTCATGATGCTACCGCAGAAGCATCCATATTGTTCGGAGACTGTTGACTGATGTGTGCATATGCATGTGTGTGTCCCTGTGCGTGCGGCGTTACAGGGAGACACTCTGGAGATGGTAGGAGACACGGTCAGCGGGATGGCGAGATGCCCTTATGACCCCAAACATGCCAACGTGGCCCTGTTTGCAGGTAATACACACACACACACACACACACACACATACACACACCTTGTTTTAGTCTCACCTACGCTTGGATCACACGGCGCTCTGACGCCGTATGTGCTGTCACACACTTAGTTTTGATGGTGACAGCAATGATACAAATCATCGAAAAAACGTCATTCCTCCTCCACATTTTGATGCATTGATACACAAACATAAGCTCGGCAAAATGCACCATTGTCATTTCTCAGTGTTATTCATTTCCTTTGTTTACTTCATCAGATTCAAAGACTTCGCTATAATCTAAACAGTGTTCTGTGACTGAAACTGTAGTGAGCCATTACTGTTCTGCCATCAGCACATGATCCCATATTAGCAAGAAGTTGTTTTTTTTGCAGGAGTACTGCAGAGTTCCAATTATGTTCCTACAATTACATTGTTGACTGGTCAATCATGTCATGTTTATGATGCAGGACTTTCAGAGTACCAGTACAATAACTCCAGTTTTATTATTTGTGGTTATGCTGTTGCGTTGGCAGGCTGTCCAGCTCATTAATGTGTGTGTGTGTGTGTGTGTGTGCGCGTGTGCGTGTGGTTATTTTTTTGTGTCAGAGGGGAATCTTTTTACAGCCACAGTGACTGACTTTCTGGCCATTGATGCGGTGATCTATCGTAGCCTTGGGGACAGTCCCGCTTTGCGCACCATCAAGCATGACTCCAAGTGGTTCAGAGGTAAGTGTGTGTGCGTGCGTGTGCGTGGGTATGTGTGCGCAGGTATGTGTGTGTGCACTGTCGTTCTTTAATTGCGAAGGCCAATTTAGGGGTAAAAAGCATCGTTGTGGGGACATTTTGGATGGTCCTCACAACTTTAAAGGGCTGTTTGAGGGTTAAGACTTGGTATTAGGTTAGAATTAGGTTTAGATTAGAGTCAGGGTAAAGGTTGGGGCGAGGCATTTAGTCGTGATGGTTAAGCTCACGTTAAAGGGCTAGGGAATGCATTATGTCTATGAGTGTCCTCACAACTATGAAAAGATCAGTGCGTGCCTGTGTCTGTGGGTGTGTGTGTGTGTGTGCCTTTGTATGCTTGTCAAGGTGTTTGTGTTTTATCAAGTGTTGGTCCATTAGTGTGATTTTCTCAAGTGCACCTTCTCGTCAGCATTGTGTCTGTTGTTGACGTTGTCATCAGAGTCTGATGGGTTGAGTGTGTGTCCACTACACGTACTGTAGCAGCGTACAGGATCGATATGTGTCAGAAGCAGAGGGCTGAGTCAGCAGGGCTGACAACTCTGTGTTCGGGTCAGCGGACACAAAGCTGTCAAACTTTCTGCTCCGTGACAGAGTTTGGACCATCAACGTCAGGGTCGGTCTGCAGTCAGACCTAACGATGACAACTGGACAGTCACAAATACACAATATCAGGAACACAGGTTGTAGCCTGTGCATCCGCACCAAAATGCAAAGCGTGAAACTCATTTCCCAGAAACATCAGGGAGTCATAATGCGCTTATTGTTTGGTGTGAAATCCCCTTTCACCATGTAATGAAATTAAGCATGGCCTCTGCCTCTTCCTCTCTGCCCTCACGTTACCTCAGTGTCATGGGAGTGAATGGTGGATGATGCATTCACAAGTGGGGACGCTGTTTGCTAAAAATGCCTTCCCATGATCCATCTACGTTGTATTTCTTTACCCTCCACACACCTCTCCTTCCCCTTTCATCTCCTCTCTCTCTCACTACTTCTCTCTCTCTTAAAATATAGAGCCATATTTTGTCAGTGCTGTTGAGTGGGGACCTCACATCTACTTCTTCTTCAGAGAGATAGCCATGGAGTTCAATTACTTGGAGAAGGTATGGAAGTCATCCACATTCCCCCCCCCGAGAACTTTCAGTATTCGCATAAAGGAACTGCCGGTATTTTCAATACAAGGACTGTAGAGGCATGTGTGAAAATGCACCATTAAAGGATATTCTGGTCAAATAATTCTCTGCTGCTATCATCAAACTCTTTTCCCACAGCTACACTGACCTTTCATCCTGAAATTTGATTGTCTGCATATCTAATTCAACAAACCAGGTTGAGCAAACAAGTCTTGTCTGTATTAACCTAAGAGAAGCCTCTTTTTTTTCAACAGAGGCTCTATTTATTTTCTGCGCCAACCAGAGATGGATATACATGTTTATGAAAAAAATTTCAACATCAGCAAACCCATTGCTCTAACAAATTCGGAATTCACATTTCCGGGGGAGAAGTGCTTGCACAAGGTTCCTGGCTTTGGCATGTTTACAGAAAGCAGAGTAAATTGATACTTCAACAGCATCACTATTGTGTGGATGGTTGTGTTCAAAGAAACAATTTTGAGACGCACCGACATTTTCATGAATAATTGATAAAACATTTACCATTATAAAACAATGATCTGTCAAAACAGAGTTTTCACATTGCAGATATCATGCAAATAACCCTTCAGAGATCAACCTAGAGTTGAAAATAGCTTTTAGATATAGCGTTTTGAAGATGAAAGCCAGAGATCTGGGAAATGTTTCCTCAGCCCCCGCTTCTTATTACCGGAGATATAAACTCACCGGCCACTTTATTAGGTACCCCTGTTCAATTGCTTGTTAACAAATAGCTTATCAGCCAATCACATTGCTGCAATTCAATGCATTTAGGCATGTAAAGGTGGTCAAGACAACTTGCTGAGGTTCAAACCGAGCATCAGAACGGGGAAGAAAGGGGATTTAAGTGACTTTGAACGTGGTATGGTTGTTGGTGCCAGACGGGCTGGTCTGAGGATTTCAGAAACTGTTGATCTACTGGGATTTTCACGTACAACCATCTCTAGGGTTTACAGAGAATGGTCCGAAAAAGAGAAAATATCCAGTGAGCGGCAGTTGTGTGGACGAAAATGCCTTATTGAAAGTATGCCACGAAGAATTAAGGCAGTACTGAGGGCAAAAGGGGGTCCAACCTTTTACTAGCAAAGTGTACCTAATAAAGTGGCCGGTGAGTGTATGTGAGCTGCAGCATGGCGATGCCTGTCAATATATTACAAATGTATTTTAAACGCTCATTTTCTGTGCCTGCGTCCACTCCTTGGTGTACGACTTCTCTCAGGTGGTGGTGTCACGTGTGGGTCGGGTGTGTAAACGGGACCACGGCGGGTCTCAGCGTGTCCTGGAGAAGCAGTGGACATCGTTCCTGAAGGCCCGCCTGAACTGCTCCGTCCCCGGTGATTCCCACTTCTACTTTAACCTGCTCCACTCCACCAGTCCCGTCATCAGGATGCACGGCAGGGACATCCTCCTGGGGGTCTTCTCCACGCCAGCGAACAGGTACAACACAGACATGCAAACATAAATCTGAAAACTAAATACTAAACACACAAATAGGACTTTATCTCTCAAACATGTGCACACAGTGATAGACACATAAAACACTTCACATTTCATGAACATTACATTAACACAGCAGTCCGGTCGTCTTTGCTCACTTGCACAAAGTTGGTGTTCAGGTGCTCCAGCTGTCACAATAGATATTGGTCTTATATTCATATTTTTCTTGATTTCAGGTTGATGTTTTATTTTATTTTCTTACTACTCCAGAATTTTTGCACTTACCCCCTCAAGCAACTGTGGATCCTAATTTGGATTCACTGATTTAGATCAATACTCAACACTTTGTTTGTGTGTAAATATATGTGTACATACGTGCGTGAATGTGATGGCTGGATTGGAGAGATTTCAAAGCCTGTCCTTTCTCAGAGAGAAGAGCGGAATAACAGTAATACACATAGAGAAGCATCTTGACATACTTCCCATGGATAGACACCCACGGTGTAACTGCACTCACATGGCTCACCTTGAAAAATTTAGTGGACCACCGTAGTTTGTTCCTTCACCTGCGAAGTCGAAAAAGAGCAAGGGGCCTCCTGCAGGACAAGCAAAGCTCCAGAGAAATGAAAAAGGCTGTGTGGACGTGCAGAGGTCAAGATTGCGGGGTACAGAGTAATTGAAGACACATGGGATGCTTTCATTGAGGACAAAGGGGTGATTTGCTGAGAGACAAGATTAAATTGAAAAAAGGTGAGAGGAAAGGAGAGGAAGGATGCTTCCTGGTAAATGGAGGATTATTGGAGACTGGGGGGTATTTGTAGAGCCAAACACAACACAAATGGCAAACCAGAGAATTTGAACACGAGAGAAAAGAAGAGAATGTAAAAAAAGAAAGTTTACATGAGCTACGTATACTTCTGATCCTATATATGTATATATGTGTGAGTAAATGTAGTGAGGGATAATTCCCCTTGAATCAAATAAACAAGATTCCCATGTCTCTTAAACAGTACAGTTAGTGCAATCTGCTTTTCCTGCTGTGTTTGATGATACCGACATAGAAAACCTTCAAAAGAAACATACAATCTTAATACTGAATATAGTGTGTATTTAAGTTGGCCATTCCAGAGTGTGTATTTGAAGGAACATCCCACCATGTATCCTCCAAGCTGCGCATATAGATGAACAGATATAGATACTTTAAACTAAAGTATTGTTACATCATATTGAAGTCTAAGTGGCTCAAATCATAGAAAAGAACTCAGTATACTTTTCTGTGATAGCCCACTCATCTTACGCTCCCCTAATGGCCCTGTTTCTACTGAGTGTGTCTGCTAGTGCAAAGCACATTATAGCAGACTCATAGCTATTTGACTCTGGTCTAGATCAATGCAGTCTCTCACCTTAATTGCAGCCAGCAATAACTATCACCTGTCAGTTGTTCCTGTATTATACCACCTCTATGTCTGAAGGATGATTAAAGGATAGAAATAAAGCTCTTCACCAGTAGCAGGACAGTGTCTCAAAGCACTGGGTCTGTACGACCTCCCAATAAGAGACAGTAGAGAAACAGGAGGAGAAAAAAGGATAGAAGACACAGGAGAGGATAAAGAAGGAGGCGGCGGACAGGAGGGGGAGAGACAGACGAGAGACTCAAGGACGAGGAAGTCAATAATGGACAACATGTGCATCCCTCGCTCTGTGAGATCTAAAACTGTTTCATCAGCTGCATCTTATCTGTGTGTTTGGAAAGACTATGCAGCGAGAAGGGGCCACTGCCTGCAGAGACGGACGGATGACACACACACACACACACGCTCCCACTTTCATATACAAACACACATACAATGGTTCCCGATGTTGCAGCATTTACACCATGCCACAAAGGAGAACCAGCTGAACACACACACACACACACACACACACACACACACACCTGCTACTGGGTCCTGTTTGGAATGACTTCCAGCCAAGACAGACAGAAAGGGAGGTTGAGATGGGTGGATAAGGAGATGTGTGATGGAGGGAAATTAACACAAAGAGAATGACAGAATGTGTGAGGTGAGCTGAAAAACTCCCACTGGACCCATGTGGCCCACTGTGCCACACCGGCTAAGCGCTTGCCAGACAAATTGCTTTGGCTGGCAGCATGCAATGAAAACAGCATGAAACAGGACCTGTGAGTGGAGGAATATCTATTTTCTTTCCTTCCATTTGCCCCTGTGCAGCAAGTATGGGACTGACGTGTGAGAATGAAGGTGTTACCGATAATCCCCTTCTGTGGGGTAGAGCTTTCTGAAGTTACTCATCTCCCCCTGTGTCTCACATACTCCAGGGATCATTTTACAGCCGCATACCAGCTCTTAACTGTTCTGGAGTTGCATCTGGAGATCCTTCATTCTCTGCTTGCAGGGTACGTAATCGCCCCCCGGTTGCCAGGTTCTTTGCGCATCCTCGTCTAAAGCCCTGGGCCCTTCCTCCCGGAGAGGAATGAAAGAACAGCTTGGATTTCCTACCGAGCACCTCACGGAATCACACTCCTGATGCTCAAGAGGTCAAGGAGGCACAGAGAGTAACATTATAAGACCACTGCAGTGAAGAAAAAATAAGTATTTTCTTCTTTGTTTAGATACTGAAATAAGTTGGTGTATGTCGAAAGAACAGCAAAATGACGTCAAATGGAAATCTTCCCCTCATCCCGCTGCACTGGCCTGGTAGTAAGGCTACTGTCATGGCTGAAAACATCTATTCCTGCTGGAATAGACCGACGTAGGCTGATTAGGCTTAATGGAGTCGTGCAGGAATGCGAGGGAAACATCCCATGCAAAGTAAAGTAAATCTAGTGCATCCAGATAGTGGGAGGCTATGTTTGTTTTTTGACTGTGAAGAATCTCATGTGACAGGGTCAGACTGAATGTCTCTCTGGGAAAACACAACAGAGGAGCACAAGGAGCAGGAGGAGAACAGGCTACTGTGCCAGGAAAAGAGTGGCACAGGGTAGGAATTACAGATGTACAAGCTATTCCCACTGGGCCCGGAAGTAGAGAAGGCAAAAATATACTCAGTAATGTAGCTGCCTGGGCATCATTAAAATGAAAGGAATACCACCTGAAGCTGGCAACAGAGTCGCATGACCCCACAAGGAAACACAGAGTTGTTACAGAAGTTTAATAAAGTTCACATGGTCTAGGATAGTCAGGTTAGGGAGAGAAGAGAAAACTCAGGGGGAAGCGATGTGAAAAGGTCAAGGAAAACCATTGCTGGATGAAGAAAAGACAGATAAAAAGAAAAAAAGATGATGGAATGAACATTGAAAATGAAGATAAAGAGTAAAAGGTCAGGGGGTGCTGAGGGTCTGGAATTTGAGTCCTTATTCTAAATGACAAGTTTGGGTATTTTGTTTTCATCACAGCTTAAAGATTTGCACCATGTTTTGTAAAAACTGAATAAAATGTCAATTGCTTCGATATGTTGAAATAGACTGGGAATGGGCTGTACATTGACCCATTCTAAAGACCAAAATACTCTATAACGATACATTACATATATATTCTGTGTGCAGTACATATATACTGTAGTAACCTCAGTGCTTTATTTTGAAAGGAATAGCTTGACATTTGGAAAAAGGCACTTCTTTTCTTTTAGCAAGTTTTTTTTTTAATCAATGTGGCTGCAAGTATGTCACTGCTCCTGACTGAGGAAGAGTCTGGCATATTACTAACAATGAAACAACGTGCCATTTTTACACTTCTGTCTTTCTACCTGTTTTGAATAGCAATATTATAGGTCAATTCGTGAGCTGTGGAGATACAGGTTATTTCCCTTTGCTTTATTTTTGAGACCGAACTGAGATGGTTCCAGCTTCTAATTTACCACTAGGAGATGGGCGCGGTATCGACCGTCTCATTTAACTCTGGCAAGAAGGCAAATAAGTGTATTTTCCAATATGTCAAACTGTTTCTATAAAATGCCAGTGGAGCATTGGTCTGCTGAGCAAACAAAACACAATTTGGATCATAAGTTTAGTCCGAGGACATGTCCATTGCAAAGTTTCTTCCATCAGGTCAGTCATTCTAGTCAACAAACACAAAAGAAAGAAGAAGAAAAAACATTTCAGATTATGAAAAGTATCTCAGAAAATATGCAAAGAGCAAAGTTTCTTCCATCAGGTCAGTCATTCTAGTCAACAAACACAAAAGAAAGAAGAAGAAAAAACATTTCAGATTATGAAAAGTATATCAGAAAATATGCAAAGAGGTATTTGAAATGGTTTTGTTTTATTTTTGTCCAACCCAAGATTATAACATACAGATAAACACAGTGTGTGGAATCTAACATTTAAATGAATAAACATAACACAGAAAATATATAGGCCCATTTCACAAGGTCTTTTTTATACTTTATTTACCATGACTGCGGTACGTGGTAAATTTCAAGTCCCTAGTTGAAGGATGTGAGAAGGATTCCTTCTCCTGAATCCTACCTTCTTTTCTTCTGAGGCGGGTCGTCCACTAATCAGAAGGTCAGTGGTTCAACTCCCAGCTCATCCACTCCACAAAAGTGTCTTTGACTGCGTGTAAATGAGATGCATGAATGCTAGACAAAGCGCTAGCTATAGAAGAGCTGTATGAATGGTTGTGTATGTGTGTGTGTGTGTGTGTGTGTGTGTGTGTGTGTGTGTGTGTGTGTGTGTATGTGTGTGTGAATATCAACTCCGCTGTAAAGAGTTTTGAGTGGTTGATAAGACTAGAAAAGTGCAGTCCACTTACTATCGTCCTCATCTTCAAAAGGATGCATTGTGTTAGTGAGGACTGTGTTAATCCAAGCTGTCAGTTAGCTTGCTAAATAGCAAAGAAGTGCTTTAGACTCCACACTCTCCCAAACGGACGCCCCATGTATATCTAGACTGAACTGCCTGTCACTCCACCTCAGTCAAGGAGAAAGAATGAAGGAAGGACAAATTCAGACAGACAGAGAGAAAGTAACAAGCAATATCTAAAAGTTAACAAAAGAAAGTCGTCTGATGTGGAGAGTGACTGAGAGGGTGATTGATAATGAAATGTTCGTACTGTACAAGAAAGAACACAAATGGAAGGAAAAGGCGGCGGAGACGTCTACAGAGTGGAAATTTGAATAATTAAAAGAAGAGGAAAAAAACAGCCTGAGGCCTTTTGGCTTACTTGTGTTCGACACACAGCTCTACACGGGGCAAACCCAGTGACCTGAAGCAAAGGAGAACATGACAGTTGGGGGTGGGAAAAGGTAGCGAAAAGGAAGCCAAGCTGGCATCAATGCAGCGCAGGCAGACGTGTCACACCCAACATCTGGTGCCTGCTGTCTTGAGAGAGACACCGTCTCGTCCACTGATCCGCCTTCAGCTCCGCCGCACCGGCCGGGGTTGAGTCACCACCCCGCCTATGAATGATAAGTAGTGAAGGAGGCGACGTGACCTGATCAAATGGCACATCAGGAGAGAAGCGGCCCCCCGCTGCAACCAAAATGCCTCGGGCGATGCCTTCCCAAACAAACAAAGGCTTTCAAAGGGGCACTCATGAGAAACACCGCTCAGCTTGCTTCATAATGACGGGGGCGCAGGACCTCGAATCACCAGCTGGACTTTTGTTTTCTAAAGGAAAAAGCAAAGAAACAAACAGAGGGTATGTGTGGGATTCATGTAGCAGCCGGCTGCAGGTGACTCAGTCTCCCAGGTTTTTATTCAATGCGTGTTAATAGCACTTCGTCACTCGCTCTCACACCGAACACAACGTTAGTCATTGATGAGGAGACATGCAGAGCAGGGAGCTGAGTCTCCGAGCAGGAAGCATGGGATGCTTTTATTTATTCCTTATTTATTCCTTCATTCCAGTCCATGTTGTGCTCTGTTTCTGAAGCCATGACACAATAGTGAGGACGCAGTCCAACTTCGTGTGAATTGTGTTGTGAAATGTGCTGGGCTATGGACACTTGTTGGAGCAGATGTTCTGTTCCCCATCGCAGGGGTCACGAGCAGTTAAACAGCCTCCACGGTGCACTGGGCTTTTCACTGGAACGTGTTGTTGGGTTCATTTCCTTTGCAGAAATCTTCCCCCCTTCTTTGTGAAAGGCAGAATATCCAGCGACTCATTTCCTATTTGGTTTTATGGTCCAGAAATTGTAGCCAAGACCTCTTTTTGTGGGCCCAATCTAGCTGACTCATCTGTTGCATATCTATACTTCGCCCACAGAGTTGACAGCATCTATCTTATCATTTCTGTCTCTATAACAATTTCCTTTTTGTTCAAACACTGAATGTCAAAATATGAACAGTGAAAATCCAATTTGTCATTTTCACTGAGCGTCCGTCCCTGATACACACTTGCAAATGACTCTATTTTTAACTTCTTCCCTCTTTTCAGAGAAAGTGTTCTCGAACCTCAGCTTTTATTTTTCACCGCTTCGATTGATTCTTTCTTCTGTTCTTCAGTCTGAAAGTGAGGCCCACCTGACGCAGGACTTACAGTCAATTCATATCAGCTCAAAGTGCTTTGTCAATCAACGGTCGCAATCTCCCTCTGTCTCATCCAGCATTCCCGGTTCGGCGGTGTGCGCCTTTGACATGGAGCAGCTGGCGGCGGTGTTTGATGGGAGGTTCAAGGAGCAGAAATCACCCGAGTCTATTTGGACGCCTGTTCCAGATGAAGTCATCCCGAAGCCAAGGTGCAGATGGCTCTAATCAATTAATGCCCCTGTGTTTAGGCTGTTATCGAACAACTGTCAGAAGAAAACAGCACTGTGAACAACCCTTATTAAAGTTGGCCATGATTCTGTCTTATAAAGTGTGTTTCGTACGGCGGAGTTCATGTCTAGATTTTCGATTTCATACAAAAAGGAGATACACAAAGGAGTCTGATTAAATACTCTGGTAGTGGAGAATGCAGGAAGGTGCTGGTTTTAAAACCTGTGGAATGTTTAGTTAAGTAAAAATGGATGGATGTCGTCGATCCTTCTCCAAATACCTCAATATGAACTTTTGACTAAGTCAAATCAGCCTGTTTTTTTAAAGAATATATGAACTCCAGAAAATGTCCAGAAAATTGGCTTTGGACATTCCCCAGAGTTAGCCGTAGTCAGAATATTGTCCCAGTCGGACGCGTTCACAACAGCGGGTCATGCTGTGGCGTCTTGGTAGAGCATGCAGGAAGCAGGACATGACGATAATGTGTTTGTTTACAGTCATCAACACACCCAACCACTCACTGGGAATTTTTCATAGATTTGCCTGCTGTATCCTCACAGGAGCTCACTCAGACATGTTATGGAAACTTCACTGGCAGGAAAAGTTACAGAAAATGTCCAGAGTAACATTTGTGGACATTCACATTCTCACATACAGCCCCTCCGGCAAATTTCAGGAAAATGTCCGGACTTGCAATGCAAGTCTGAAAACGGCTTGAGTATTAGACACTAAGAGACAGTAGACTTATTAATTATATAATTTGATCTTAACTAAGACCTAAAGAAGTCAGGAATGAGAATCTCTGTATCGTCTGCTCAACTTGTGCTGAATCGTCCTGTGCCCAGACCCGGTGGCTGCGCTGTTCAAGGAACCAGGTTCAATTCGTCCAACTCTTTTCCCGATGACATGCTCAACTTCGTCAAGACCCACCCGCTGATGGATGAGGCTGTCCCGTCCCTCGGACAAAGACCCTGGATAGTCAGAACCATGGTTAGGTGAGCGTGAACCCGGCCGACCCCTCAAACGCTAATGTCCCACAGATTGTGTTAGTGCACAAACAATTTGCAGCAGCAAACCCATTTTGATTTTACCATTTAAATTATATTTCTTATCAAAATAATGAGGAAAGATTTCTTTTTTTAATGAACACATCTGACAAGCTGCCTCACATCCCTGTGTGTTGTTTTACAGTGTAGGAGACATGGCTATAAACACACAGCTGTTTGTATGTACTCAAACACACACATGATCAGTGTGTTCAGGCTGTGGACTCCTTCTGTTGCACTTATCCTGGTGGTGTTAAAGCCTGTGGTTGCAGGCGAGCAGCTGTAGCACATGAAGTCTCACATAAATGCATGCATTAGTCTCTCTCTCTCTCTCTCTCTCTCTCCCCCTCTCCATAAACTACTATGGAGTCCAACTGCCATCCAACCACCAGGGGATTATGGGGAGTGGATGTATGTGGAATATTAAACACCCGGCACAACACGGCTTCTATTCTCGTCTATTGACTAATACACACAGAAGTGTGTGTAGCTCGGCAACACTCCACGATTGTTCCGAGACGAGCCCCGCGACTTGACTGATATTATTAATGACTGAACGTCTGCCATAATTAGTTTATTATGCAGATTTGATGAGCAGTTTTTTCTCCGTGGAATTTATTTCATTTTGCAGCGACTCGAGAGAAATGGGCATAGTATGATTTCAAGTCAGTATTTTATATCTAAACCAATCAGTTGTAATGCACTTAAATCACAGACTCGCCTCCAGGAGCATCGTGAGTATGTTTTTAGCTCTCGTGGAAGGAAAGTCCCAAATGGACCAAACAACAGTTTGGCGTTAATGTAGCGCTCTGCCCCTCTCCTGCTGTGCAGGTACCAGCTGAATAAGATCGTGGTGGATACAGAGGCCGGGCCTTACAGGAACCGAACCGTCCTGTTCCTCGGGTCGAGCAGGGGGACCCTCCTCAAGTTCCTCATCATGCCCAACCAGGACAACACCGTCACCAACAGCAACATCTTCCTGGAGGAACTGGAAGGATTCAACCCCGATAAGTAAGATGTGAAAGCTAACAGAGGGTCGAGATTTTGGAAAATGTGCTCACAAGCTTCCTTGCTGAGAGTCGGCTGAGAGGGTTTATGTGACTCTCAAGTCCTACGTATGAAGCTACGTGCAGCAGCCATTTAGCTTAGTGTAGAACTTGAATCAGTGGTAAACAGTAAACCAAGGCTACATCCACATTACTGTGTTTGTGTTTTAAGACGCATCACTTCTTCTATATTTACGCCTGCCTTCCACTCTGCTCCGGAGTGTTCAAGCGCCTAAAACTGATACGTTTTGGAAATGCTGCCCACCCTGTATTAGTTTGAAAACTCTGGGGGGGAGGGCGTTGTAGTACAGAAGGGCAAAAATGGAAACAATGACGTAGTCACACGCGTTCGTTTACTGATTCATTCACTCATCAGTCACGACTCGACGATCAGCGGTGAATGTAAAATAGTGTAAACATTTAAATGTTGTAGTATGGATGTAGCCGAAATCACCTTAAGCTCACCAGTTAACAGTTAGTTTTATCTGTTTATAAACCAAAGTGTCAAAATGTCACTATGCTTACTGGGGGGATAAGTGTTGATTCATGAGCTTTAACGGTGCTTGTCGGTTGGTTTGGTCAAACTATTCCTTTAAGGCAACGTTTGTAGCGAGAGCTTGATGTAAAACCACTCACAGTAGAGTGAGTGGTTTTCCAGCGGCAGTGGCCTGGAAAGGGTTAAATGATAAATGATAGTGGGATCGATGAGCACCGTGAGGGGAGCTGGTGCTGAGTTCTGCCAAGAAAAAGAGTCGCAGACCTGGAAACATGACACGTGTCCGAGAGGTGCACATAACTGGAGGCGGAGCTGAGACGACGCGACCCCATGAAGAGAATACACATAGGACAAACAGAGAAGAATAGGATTGGAGGCTGATATTCATTATCAAATCTGAACATCTTCTAATGAGGTGGAAACAGAATTACGGGGTAAAACGTCACAAAGTAATGAAATGATGATAAAATCACATTATAGTAATCTTAATCAAAAATTACACTGTCAGGAAAAGTGACCCATTATCTTCCGTCTGAAGCGGAATCATATTTAATATCTAGATCTTGGCTAAAGATTGGAGTGGATTAGAATTCATTTTCAATCTCCATTTTTGCTCTTTTGTTCTTTGTGGAGATGAGATTGTTTCTTGTGGTGGAGAGCCGCAGGGTGGAGGGAAGACGATTGTCACACAGATGCAGGCAGATTTGGCTGGTGATTATCTGTCACCAAGGCTAATTAGAGGCATTTAAAAAGAAAGTACTTGTTTTTTCCGAAAACTAGCTTTCTGCAATGGTAACGGCCCTCCCTGATATAAATGCATTTTTTTCTGCAACAATAATCTCCCCCTCCCATTATTTCTTGAACCAACTTGCTGGAAACACACGTCCTTCCAATGCTATGGAAGTCCTATAAATACTTGAGTGATAGTAATGGCAAATGAAATGAGGGGTCTGTGTGATGAATGTGCGGGTGTAGCCTGGAGCCAGTGTGTGAGGGATGATTTGGTGTGCATGCTGAGCCCACCAGGAGGTCAGTGACAGTCCAGCGACAGCAGTGTTCACCCAGCTTATCAGGAGACAGAGCAGAGCCACATCTGCTTTTCTTTCTTTTTTTGTCCCTTAATGCTCCAGGCCACCCTTAACCTCACCTTACATACACAGACAAAGCAAAGCCTTGTGTGCTGTAAGAAACTGTAGAAGCAGGCCCACTAAAACAGTCGTCCTTTAAGGGGTTAGCTTAGACAGAACGCTCTGGTTTATGACTGGTGTGTTGCCGTAATGGACCAGGAAATGACCTGAAAGCAATGCAACACTAATAGAGCCTGGATACCCCACCCCACCAATCTCCTTTAATTTCTAGTCTCTCCTCTTTTTTCTTTCCAGCATTCGTTAGCTATTTGTTCAGTGTGTTCACTTTCTCCACGTCTCTCTTCCTCTGTTTCTCCCTTCCTTTGGTGATATTGGCTGTGAAGAATAACTCCACAGCTTGGCCTGAGCAGAATGATAGATTCCTCCTAATGACTGTGGGCCCGTCGCAATGTTATTACCATAAACCATCCAGATACAACTGGAGCGTGAGTGTAGTGTGCATAAAAAGGTATAAATCCACCGCGGTGAGGCCGGTTGCTGCCGGCTGCCGTTGCTTTAAGTGCCAATTAGATGTGATTCCGCTCCTGGCTGCTGGTTTTGATGGCCGGCTGACCCCTCGGCCCTCAATCCAATCTGCAGGCGTTTTTAGGTTGACACCACAACATGCTGCAACACGGACAGTTTCTCGTCACTTTCACTTTCATTGGGGTTTTATTTATAGAGCTGTTAATGTTTGGTTGTACGGGGAATGCTTTTTTTTCTTGCTGAAATGCTCAGACCGAGGTCAGACATTTAATGTGCAGTCTCTGTCCGGTAATTGAAATCGCCTAATGCATTTTATTGTTTTGTGTGTGTGTGTGTGTGTGTGTGTGTTTGTTTCAGGTGTGCTGAAGACTCTCCTCAGGCCAGGCAGCTGTTGTCTCTGACTCTGGACCGGGCAAGCCACAGTCTACTCCTCGCCTTCCCCTCCTGTGTGGTCAGAGTACCAGTGGCACGGTGCCAGCTCTACTCCCGATGCATGAAGTGAGTCCTCCCTGAATGCAGTGCAAGCACGAACAGAGTAGTGCAGCAGCAGGGCAGCATAATAAGACACCAGGTGACCGTTCAGGAGGTATCTTGCCCTCACAAGTGTCCTTGAGGAAGACACAGCGAAGCCCTGCCAGCCGCAGACTCACTGTTCTGTGGCCGACTTTAATTTTCGTGTAATGATAATAATGATAATAACAACTGTCACTGTGCCCTTGAGCAAGGTGATAATCTGCTAACTGCTGTATAGTACAGAAATGACTCAAAACACAATAAAAAAGACAGTAAATTGGAGGAAAATTGAATTAAAGCTGTTAGTGTAATAAACCGTCATTGAAAATAATGTTGTATTATTCCAGCAGCCAGCAATTGTAACTTTATGATAGAGGCAGTGTAATTTTACCACAAAGTAATAATGATATGATAATAATGTCTGCCAATACAGGACATATTAAGGAAAAGAAATGTTTATAATAAATGAAAATGTATTTCATGAGAATAGTAAGCTAGTGGCTTGTGAATAGTGAACTCAAAGAGTGAAGTCAAAGAGTGAAGTCAAAGCGAAAAGTGCCTAAAACCTGTATTCTCTTGAATGACCTGCAGGGGGCGACTTCTCTGGTTACAAAAATAAGTCTGTTTCTATAGAGGTCAATGAGCAAACGACTCTACTTCTCACTTGATTTATACATTTTCCTGAGGAGTTTATGTCTCAATCTCTAGTTTCAAGTCTTTTTCAATACAGCGTGATGTTCATTTTGTAAATTATGGTCTGACCAAAATACTGAACTCGAAGCTTTTCAAAATGGCAGTTCACAAACCAAAGGGCGACGTGACGGTGGGTTTGCCACTTGGTTTTAATAAATAATTGAATGAGTTAATGGGACTTTATTCCATTTAGCAGCTAATTTACAACATTTATTGAGAGCTTTTATTTCCTCACTTAATGCCACAAAGAGGAAAATGCTCGATTGATCGTTCAGGCAGTTTAGTGGTGTGAATGTTGAGAATTTGTTTAACTTTGAAAAGCATTTCAGTCGGACAGGAGCTCACGTTTGAAATATTTATCACAGCAGCAGTCAGAGTCTGACCTCATCACTCCCCTGCAGATATGATTACATAGAGATAATGGGGCGTGATGAGCAAATATCTTAGCTGGCGCACTAACATAGCGTTGTGGCTGTGGTGCGTTTAGGGTCCACTGACACACAAACACAACCTGGTTCACACACCATCCCATCAGGCGTACGCTGTGCTCACTGAACCAGGTGAGTCACACATCAGAGTGTGATTCACACTCACATGCGCTCTGAGTCGTGAGCATTTGTGCGTTTAGATCGGCGTACAAGTGCGTCTGAGTATGTTCAAGATTTATTAGTGACATTTTAGCTGCTTAGATCTGGATTTTTTAACCTTTGGTGATTGTTTGTAGAGTGAGTGTTTGCTACAGCTGATTCCTCTCTGGCCTGCTCTCAGCCGACATAGTCAAATCAATCTTAAATAATTTAACATCTTACAGTAACTGGTCTGCTTTTCCAATGCAGAGAGTAAACGATCGCAAGTTGACCTTCTAACCTCATCATTAAAAACGGATGTTTTGCAGTCATCCGCGAAGCAATGAGCCCATGTCAGAGCTTTTACATACTGTATTATTTGTTCAGCAATGACTATTCCCTGGCCAAGTAATGCCACAGGCTTTTATATTGACGTCCTGCCCTCCAGGCATTCTGTGCTTTCTATACGTGACACAAGTTGAAACTGCTTATCCTTCACAGTGAACGTCTCATTGGCTTTGTGTTTTTGTCAGACATGCATAATCATTGACTGCCAGTGTAGTTGCTAGCTTTCATAAACTCCCCTCGTTGCCGCAGTCAAGGACGTCTGATATCTGATATTTTAGAGAAAAGTATCAAATTCATCTTTTTATCTAATTCAACCATGTCTTCTGAAAATCATATTCCGAAGACTTATCTTGTGGTGGGTTGTGAGATTTTGGGCTGCCGCAGGCAAAATATAACCCACACGAAAGGAAGAAAGACAGAGAAAACGAAAGAGAGGTGGTGAAATCTCTGTTTGTGGCTCCGTCACATGTTGCATGTTGAAGTTCAAAGATGGCCGTTGTCATGGCCTTGTAGTCTAAATAGGTGAAAACCATCATGGTCCTTTTAATAACAGTCAAAATCAAGCAAAGCAGAAAACAGAAGCCTAGCCTTGACTTTAAGCGACCAAATGAATTTTGGGTGTGTGTCTGCAGGAACTGTATCGCCTCAAGAGATCCTTACTGTGGCTGGACCAGAGGAAGCACCTGCTCTTTCCTCAGACCTGGGACCAGGTATAACACCGCACTGCTCCTCTATGAATCACCTCACACACTATTCTCTCCGCTTCATACATTACGCAGTACCTGCCCCATGTCTCCATACTAATACTCTGCCTGTCTGGTTTATTCTTCTGTCTGTCTTGACACTTTAGCTGTTGTTTTACCATATTCCCCTGCTCTTTCTCTTTAATACAACATTTTAAAGTTTGTTTAATTTAGATTTTTTAACCTGCCCTCATCATCCCTGCCAAGGTTATTTTCTTGACAAGCACATCCGTAGAGACCCCAAAAATGATTTATTTGCCCTGGAATTCCTTCGTCCTGTCTGTTAATATTTCACACCTGGTATTAACATCAGTCCTTAGAGATCCAATCACAAGTGGACAGCTCCAAGTTCATCAGTTCACATCTGGCATTCGAATGTGTCCTGAATGTGTCTCCCATGAAAACTTGTGATTGCATTTCACTTCCCGGCTCTATATGAAAATAAACAATTTATGTTCAGAAAGACCAAATGATGGGGGAGGGGTTCGCCAGCAGGACTATAAAGGTCTTTCGTCTGTCAATATGCTTGTGTTAGTGTGAGTAGGAGAGTGAGTCAGGATTGATTGACAGCTACTACGGTCCACCCCACGCTCCTCCAAATATGGTTACTTCTGGTTTCCAAAAATGAAGACGACGCTGGCCAAAATGAAAAACTCGATGGGTTCAAAACAGTAGCTCACACGCCAGTGGGTGACCTGCCACTTGGTTCACACCTGTATTCAGGTGCCATCCACTTGTGTAAGGATCGCTCAGGACAGATGTTGATACCAGGTCCCAAGAGGGTCTCTGTGGAACATCTCTGCCCTGTAAGCAGCCTGTAGTCGCGCAGTCTGCTTTCTGCTGCTGCTGTTAAACAAGACTCAATTCCTTCACTTTGCTCGTGATCAAATAGTGACCATTTAACATTGTGTAGGAGCGTGAGTGAGTGCAGAGTTTTCTGTTTGTTTCTCTGTTGTCTAACACTGTCTGTTGTGCACGTGTACCCAGACAGTGTGTTGTCTTGGTGTGTGCATGAAGGCGTGTATCTGCCTTGATGTGTGTGTGTGTGTGTGTGTGTGTGTGTGTGTGTGTGTGTGTTTGTGTGTGTGTGTGTGTGTCTGTGTCTGTCTTGACAGCTCACCTTCAGTCTTAGCTGCCTCCCTCCAGTGAAATCAAATCTCTCTGAAGTCAGACTGCTTTCTGAATTAGGCCTTAAAAGCGCATGGTGTAGTTCCAGCAGAACAGACAACGTGGGCCTTAAAGACCACCCCAGGCTGCCTGCTTATAATATTAAAGGCCTCTGTGTTGTTCTTGATTAGATTTACCAAGGGCGGTCAACTCGACAATTGATTTTGCATTGAGTTACTGTGGATTTCCTCTTTGTGGAATAATGCAGCCTCTCTTTGCAAACTGACGCCAGAGGAGAACTCTGCAATTGGTGTTATATAACATCAGATTGTGATGTGGGCCGTTTGCAAGCACGCAAGTTTTTAATGAAAATAGTGGTTGTGATTGTTTTACTGGGCGGAAAATGTGTTTGGTTTTACAGTTGAATGTATGTATGTGATCCATTCTGTTCACAGTTATTACTGCTCAACATGCATGCACACACAAAGCCAATGTAAACACAGCAAAAATGACCCACGGTACATGAGAGGCAACACAAAAACATTGTTCTTTATTAGGATGACAACCACCGTAGGTTCACAACACAGTCGGACTCATTTGTTACAGTGTTTTTCGAGACATTAAAAGCGCAGATGTGGGCTGCGTTGCTGCCTGAGCCTTTTGGTAATTGCGGAGCACTGACTTCTTAATCTCCTGTCCCAATCGGCTCAATTCATCATCCTCAGGCAGTTCATGCTCTGGTTCTTCAAAGGTCGTTTGTGGATCAAACTGTGCTTCTGTGTTTAAGCAGGACAAACCTTTGATGGTCACTGACTGCCTCGTGGGAATTTTCCATTCAAATCTTAAGTCCCCTCAGTGGTTTTGATTGAGTCACAGTCACATATCAAGACAAAGAAACTTAAGTCTGTACAGCTTTAATTTGTGAAGTAGTTTAATGATTTAACATTTTTCCAATTTTTTAGGTGACATTCAGAGTAGTCCTGTCTCGCTGGAGGCTTGTCGACTTAAATAAGCTCCCATATATCTTAATTTTCCTTAAATTATTTCTTAGGCTCCCATCAGATCACCTGAGCATCTCTGTGCCAAGTGCTCACAGGTACAACAGATCCTTACTGAGACTCTGATTTATCTTTCTCTTCATGTGCACAAACAACCGCACACATATCTGCTCACAATCGTTCCGTCCAATATGAGTTTTCTGTTTTCCCTGATACATTGAAAGCAGTTGTGTTTTTTTTCTTTGTAAGCACCTGGTCTGTGTGCTGTTCTCATTTCCTCTCTGCTCCCCCACTCCATCATATTTTCTTATCCCTTGGGTTTTCCATGCTCCTCTGTTGCCCAAATTGGAAATGAGTTTTGAGGCGCAGGGTTAGGCTTGTAGAAATGTCATCATTTCCTTAAAATAATAGAAAAGCCTGTCAGGTTTGAGTTTGTTTTTGTTTTTTTGAACATTTAACTTTTATGATAAATTACTTTTTTAATAGTTTTTTTTCCCATAAAGTTCATATGATGACCTTATGACACTTGTTGAGAACGTAAGCAGCATATTAATACTATACTAACATTTTTTGTATAAAATCTACTCAAACCCCCTAATACTTGAGGACATAAGGTTTATACTTAAATCACAAATATTTAATGTGAAGACAAGAATGCTGACAGAGAACAATTTGCAATTTAGAGCATTAATTTGCCTAATTAATAACCCTGCAGGCATAAGTGGCTATCTTTAAATAATAATGATGATTGTGGCAAGATAGTAGGCAGCACAAGGACCTCTTCTGTTTTGTTTTTTTATAATTCTCTCTCACTTTCAACAACAAAGATTTCTTTTTTTTAAATCCCTGTGTCAAAGGAACTTGCAGAGATTTATGCATCTGTGTAAATTGTCCTCTGCTTTAGCGTCGAGATAGTTTTCCTCTCTCAGAGAGAATCTGCGCTGTATGTCGCTGGCCGTGTTGCCGTGCCTCTGTGTCCTCTGATTAATGACCGTGTCTCTTCTCCTCAGACTGCCGTTCGAGCAAGATGTTGAACAGGGAAACGTGGCCCACTTGGGTGACTGTGACGGTAAGAGGAGTGATTCCCAGTCTGTGTGCGTGTGCGTGTGTGTGTGTGTTAAAGCTAATCGCTCTGTTGTCTTTGCCCAGATCCTTCAGATAACTTGTGTATCTTCAGGGTAAACAGCAATACAGTAAAAGAAAGGAACGCGCCTGGCAGTGTCAGTTTTGTACAGATGAAATCCACAAATAAAACACAGAGACAAGTCCCAGTCTACCTCAGTGCGCTGTAGTATCTCACTTCTCCCGAGAGCAACAACCAAGATGCACCACGAAGGCGGTCTGCTACTCTTTATTTTGTCTCGGAGCTGGCAAGAAAATCCCTGTGTATGTTTTAACAAACTTTGTTCTCTTCGCTGTTTATTCTGTCCTCACTTGAATGCTATCGTTGCTTTGGTCTGGTTGATTCTCTTGCATATACATGGTGGTTAATTAACTTCAACTCCAGCTTGAATTCCCCTCGGTGTTTACCGTTTTCCTCTTCTCCATATCGTTATGAAAATAGAAGTGGTGCGCAGCAAAGCGAAATCTCTATTTTAGATACACTGTGGTTTTTGGATACTCCCATGACGCCCCCCTCGCTTTGATCTGCGCGCTAATTCCAATGCGTGCAAATTAATCCTTTGCATCTGAAAGTTCCCCGAGTTCATGTGCCGTGCTCCCTGAGAAAAAGAACAGATACATGTTGCGTAATCGGAACCTGCGTACAACTCTAATCCGGTTTCAGATGGGTGCTCTGTTTGATGCTGCTCTCTCACTTCAGGTCTTCTGACCACAGGACCGCAGGGGGTGACCTCTGTAGCTGACAGCTGACGCTCACCCTGCGTATGGTGCGGGAGGATAGTTGTTTGTCTTCATTAGGCCCACGTGTAGCGCCTCGATCGCTCAAAAGGTCTGTTTTCAGGTCACGCTGTGCCTCTGTCTCCTAAATGTTACTTTTTGTAAAATATCATAACATGATAAAAACAAGGTTTTTTTGTGGAATTTCCTCTCCATGATGGGAGTACACTTCAGCTGTTGTGCGGGAGGCCTGTAATTAAAAGTGCATCTTCCATGATCATTACTCTGCTTCTGTAGTACACCAGTGGGTGACAGATGAACATAATTACTTGTGCTCAGTGCTAATGGGCTTTTTTTTACAAGCTCCAGTCTTGGTGCTTCTTCTCTACTTTTTATATCTTGACCTCTGGTGCCCTGTCTTAGGGTCAGTAATGACAGAGTAATGCTGAACGTGTAGTTACATCAGCTTTCTACTCTCTGTGCACTGTAAATCATCACGGCACCTTCTTTTTTTTCCTGAATGGGCTGTAAAATGTCTCTTATCTTTAAAAGATCCCTCTTTTAAAGAGCGATTTAATAGTTCACTGCCATAAAGTTAGGGTACATGCGAGCGAGTGATTTTAAAAATGGTCAAATCAAAGCAGCAGAAGTGTGCCGACCTTTTGTCCATAATGAATGACAATATCTAGTCACCGAATATATAATCTATCAGACAGCCAGACATACTCTCGCTCTGTCCTGCTCTTTGTTTTTTTTTTCATTGTGCCATGCGGAATATGAAACTGAGCAACTTTTCAGTGGCTTATGCACAATGTACTGACGCACAAAGCCGAATGTTGTTTTTGAAGCCTGTCAAGTTCCAGAGCTCTCTCCGCGGAGTGAATGCCCGTCTGAGGTTCAACCTTGTTTTATCCCTCTTTTTCATCACTCTCCTTCTTCGCCTGCTTTCGTTCCCTTTGTGTCCTAAAATGAGTTGTCATTTTTACATGAAAAACCACAAAGCTGTGGCAAAGAGAAATAAAAGGTGAAAGTCAGGCTTATAGGGGACAAGTATAACCGCATAAGGTGTCGTTTTTCTATCCATTACACTTTGCAATCAGTTTTAACATCATAATGACAGGTTTAAGCCAAAACATTGTCGAATTCCGCTTTAGAATATCTATTTCTAGAAATGTGAGTCATTCATATCCAAGAACTCACTGATACTTTCTGTAAATGGACAAAAGATCAGACATGAAAAACATGAAACGTGAAAAAAACCACACAAAAAAACCCTTAGTATTCCCCACAGGATCACACATTGGACAAATCCAATTTTCTTCTCCCAAAGTAGCATACTGACCTATTTCTATATGAAGAGGCAGGATATGAGATCTTATCTGAGCACAAGAAGTCAAAGCTTTTGTTAAATTATAGCAACAAAAACACATCTTCCTTTTTGCCAAGTGGTAGTTAATATTGTGAAACATCTTCTAACTCTGAGATATAATAATAATCTCTACTGCTGGTGGGGGCCAAGCTCCATACAGTAATCACTTCCCTAATAAAACTCTGTAATGTCTTTCTTTAGACCTGACAAAGCTCCTTAATGTATTTGCTTCACAGGCTTCGTAATACTCCATCATTAACAAATTGACTCTGGTATGTAAAGTTAGTGGAGTACTTCTTTAATCTGGCCACAAGTTTACAGTAAAGAGAGATTATTAATTTTGAGAGTTGTACCTCAGATACGCTGAGATGAAAATGTGCTGCTCCCTGGTATCTGTTCTTCTTGGACCGGTGTCAGATAGAGATGTACTGTCCTGCTCTCTGGCCATGTCTTTGAGGGATCTCATAGCTCTGAGGCATGTTTGCTCCTGCGTCTGATCCCGTCATGAAATATGCCCAAGCCGAACTCTATTGACAGAGCGGAGCTCTGTTGTCGCTGGATGAACGAGAGCTGCTGGGCTGGCATGGCTGGAACGTGAGCCAGCATCTATCTGACGCCTGCCACCGCTGCTTTGTCTCCGATATTGTGATGAACCTGGTGCCAAGGCCCAGCGGTTCATCATATCCCTCTTTTATTTGACACTTTCATTGTCTCTGGTACGGATGCTTTCCTCCCGGTTTCCTGTTCCTAGTTAACGCTGAGTCCATCTTTCTTCGTCTTCCTGTAAGATAAAGATCCCTTCAGCCATCTGCAAACACAATATTCAGTCAGAGGAAGACAGAGAAGCGCAGCTTCAATGGGCTTGTTATGACAAATTGTCGCTGACACTGTTAAGACTTTGAAAACTGCCTGCTCACCCTCTCTGTATGTGTCTGTCAGCATCTTTCACTCTGCTTCTCTTCCTTGCCCTTTTTCTTCATATGCAGAGAACACATAATGTACATTTGTGTACAAATGCTACAGTACTACACACCAACCCCTCGGAGACGTGGATCGGTGCATAGCAGTAGGACTTTGGTGTCGGAACCTTATGTCTCCATGTCGGACTCCTGTCTGTATTTTCACCCAGCAGTTGGGAGGGGAGATAAGGTCTGGCCTGTCTATCCCTCTTTGGGGAAATTCAGCAGTTCTCATCCCCACTCTCCCTTTACTCACTTCTTTCCTCGAGGAGGACTCTTCTACAGCTGCGTGTATTGAAAGTTCCCTCTCTCCTCCTAGTCATGAAACTTTGTTCTATTACGTATGCTTATATTTATATTTCTCAGGGGAAAATTTCTCTTTGGTATCACCTGGTGTCGCAAAGAGACGTATTTTTTGCTTCATTTTATCAGATCAGAAACCAAAACGGCTCAGAATCAGTCGTGTGTTAAATTTCACCTAAATTGCAACGTTTCCTTCCTTCCTTCCTTTCCTTACTAGTTGTGTGTAGCCACTTGATACCTTTTACTTTAATTTGCCAAGATTTTAATAGACAATTTCTTTGGTACAAAGTATTTCCAGTGAACTATTTTCCAAAAAGTTTTTCGTATGAAATGTTTTATTTTTCCGTTTACATTTCGTCACCTTTTATACACATATAATAAATTGAACCCCTCTTTCATCTGCTCCCATTCTATTTTTTTTTTTTAGGAATTAATTCCCAAGATTTTCGAAAGCAGTGACAACCGTGAAACTAAATTTCATTCATTTCAGTTGTGTTATATCTAAACACCTGGGTACATTGAACCATATCTGTCTGTATGGTTAGATATTGCCAGAGTACTGTACGTGAGAATATACATTTCTCACTTACAGGCTGAACCAGCCCCCCTTGAGTTAAAGCTGGATATAGTCAGTTTATTAAGGGCATTTTATGCTGAGTTTTGTCTTTAGAGTTTGTCTGAAAAAGTCTGAAAACTATTTTTTTTATTTTTTCATTCTGCTGCTTCACTTCCTCACGCTTCATCTCTCTCCGGTCTCAGTCAGTGCTACACTGATTTCAGAGCAGCCTTGTCGTCAGACCTCAAAGGGAGATGGATGGAGGGCCTTACTTAGAGCTCAGCTAACTGCCGCCCGTTTCTCCTTAGCCACAGAGAAGCAGGAAGGAGAATCGATTTTCATCTCTCCTCTGGCTGATGGCAGTCAAATAGATATCAAGGGTGATTCCGCAAGGGGAGAGGAATGGGACGAGAGGAGCAGGGAAAAGGAGGGGGGGGCGCAGGGTAGATCAGATCAAGGAGTAGAGAGCAGAGCAAAAGGAATGAGTAAGGGATTGAGAGATCATAGGAAGAAGGCAAACTTTGAGGATGGAGAGGGTGAAACGGTTCAGAGGATCAGAAACGGGGAGTCATAAGGGGGAATATAAGAAAAAGTGATGAGAAGGGAGCACAGAAAATGTGAGGTTGCAGGAGGAGAGAAATGCGAGGTGGCGAGAGGCTAATCAAATAGGGAACTGGGAAAAAGGCGAGGGCGGATGAAAGCTTGAGAATGCAGAGAGGTGAAGGGAAGGGTGAGGAGCATCTACTTTCATGGGTGCTAGTCCGGGCCGTTGTGATAAATGGACTCAGTGCCATTGGCGTGTACTGTGTCACAGCACTGTCACTGGCCTCCTGAGTGGGCCGGTGGCCAGGCTGTAACTCTGCCAAGGTGATGTAAACCACCTGCCTCTTATCCTCATCATCTTTTCCTTTCATATATCACTGAGCTGTTGCCCTTCACCTCACCTCGCACTAGCCTCTACATCGGGATTTTGCAACGCTCCGTTTTTCTTAATTTATCATAAATCAGTCAAAATGCACACCATCGCAAACAGAATGTCTTTCTGTATAGTCATCAGACCAGAGTGCGAAATGACTTCAATCGTGAGAAGGTATGAGGATCTCCCTCCCACACACACGCACACAGAAATATTAGTGCATAGAGACGTGCTTTTCTTCTAAACCTGCTCTGATCAAAGCAGAGTTTGGAAGCACAACGTCTAATTGAGACGATGTGGTGAGGGAGGGAAACTTGGATGAAAGAGATGAGGTCAGAGGAATATCTGGGTTCAATTTTGTGTGTGTGTGTGTGTGTGTGTGTGTGTGTGTGTGTGTTGGCCTATATGGGCTCTACTTCCTCTCAGGATAACTCAGGATTTTTAAGGCTTCGGTTAAAGTAGCAGATGCGCAAACACAGACTTCTCTGAAATCACGGGAAAAAGCAAGGAATATATCTGCAGCTGTTTTAAATATTTAATTTGTGAGGCTGTTTCCTTTACTTTTGAGTAAACACATTCAGCTATCATACAGCCGCATAGTGTTCGTTCTGTCTGCAGTCTGAAGTCATGTGAGTGCGTGATGTGGTGCAATACCCATAGTTCATAAATTATTTAATTTTATGACACATTTATTATCAGTAGTATCAGGACATTTTGCTCAATGATCAAATTTCTGAGTGTCCAGCACAAACTATAGCAAACAAAGTAAACACACTGTAAGCCCAACACACACCTATACGCTCTGATTTGTAAAAAATTGCAGAACAAAACTCTGGCTCTTTCATGAGTTTAATTTCATAGTATTATGACGCCAGTGAAGCGGCACGGCACAGAGGAATGAGCCGTATCTGGTTTTGGAAGAGAATCCTTTTATTAATAATATAATAATTATAATTATTATAATAAATAGTTTTTTCTGCCCTTTTAAAACCTATTTGCGCTGCTGTTGGCACATGGTTTTGGATTCGGCACCGAGATATTTCTCGGTCTCTTCAGGAAACAGTCACAATTGACGGGATTGGCCGTCAGGTTCACCTCTGCCTCAGTCTCTTTTTTTCTTCTTTCCACAGGAGCAACTCCAGAGTTTGAACCAGCAGTTGAGCTTGTGGGAAAATACAGCCATTAATGTTTGTGTGAGCAGTTGTGCGCCCTTTACATGAATTGGCTCTTCACAGTGGACAACTCAGCCAGTGTGACAAACTGCAGCTGGATTTTGTTTAAATGGTGTTTGAGCAGAACAAACTCAGCTGACAGAAATCACCTAACTAACTCTCAACCGCTCTGGTTTTTGGTGTGTGTGTGTGCGCGTGTGTGTGTGTGTGTGTGTGTGTGTGTGTGTGTGAGTAAACGTGCATGTGTTGATAGGAAATATAAACCATTTCCGTAAACAGCGTAATGAGTGTGATTCGGTTCAGGCGTCGACGCGGGGTACACAACGTCAGATCCACTTACGGCGGGATATAACAAAGTGTCGATAGGCGGGCTTCACTTTTTCCAGGTCGTGACCCCTTGCTGACAGGCGGCTCAGTTACAGCATGAACGTGGTCTCAACGGTCTGTCAGACCTCCAGCGTCTCTCTTTTAATTTGCTGTGAGGTCTCTAAATTCCCAAGTAAAAAGATTCTTGCATCCAAATCATTTGGTTGGGAAACAGCCTGGAAACCTAAAAAAAATGCGTAAAGTGCCTGCATCAACATGTTAAACACTCCCTCATTTCTTTTTGCTGGGTGCAGGTATTTTGGGTGAAAGACTGGAAGTGTGTTTGCACAGACAATTCATCAGCTAAAGTCAACTCTGTTAAACCAGCCATTAAACAGTAGTAGGCGGCCGTGTGCATGGTGTCGTAGCTGCAGAAGCGTCCTGCAACATCACATTCCTGCATACTGTTCTCAGAACTGTTCCTCCTCTCTGTTGATAAAAGCAGAGTTTGCGTCTCAATGAATGCCTGCATCCAAACCCTCACTGACACACACAGGCGTTCACACTCGTGCACACACTCACCCGCCGCCCGTTTTTTGCTGTGAACTCACTCAGGCATAATGACATAGCTAGTGTTGCCACAGTGTAGCTACAGATGGAAGCAATTATGGTGCTGTGAAAATATTTCCTGAAGTAAGGCACTGTTTTGACTGGTGGGACAGCGGGAGGCAATCACTCAGTAATTGAGGTTCACACAAACATCAATGAGGCGAGGGCAAATTGGAGATTCCTTGTTGTGGTGTCATTGGAGTGGATGACGGTCACCGCATAGCCAGGGGTGACTCCGTCTTTCTCTGTGGCGGTTGGAATGTTGTGAGGACATTTGTGAGGGAAGGAAAATTTGTTGCCAAATTTACAGCCCTGGTCTGAACTGATTCCTCTCTAATTGCTGCGGCTTGGAGGGAGGCCCTGAGTTGAGGCTTATAGGAAGGAGAACGCCACATAGCAGACACAAGTCTTTGTATTTACATGGTTGCTTGTTAAAGCGCAGAGTTTTAAGTCTGCTGATGATAAATGCGTTGCCCTGCAGCCTGAACCCCAACAGAGAGACAGAGACGGACAGGAAATGAGCATGAAAGCAGAGGTACTTCACTTTTTTTCCTTTGATGCAGTTTCCTCTTTCAGACGGAGAAAGGGCTCTGTAACCTTGACGCCACAGTCATCCTGCCTCCTCTCCTAACTCCCTCTGCTGTCACTCCTACAAGTCACACACCAAGGGCGTACACAGAAAGAGAGAGAGAGAGAGAGAAGGAGCCGGTGAATAGACAAGCAGAGATAGAGGAAGTGTGGTGTGTTGCTGAGCATCCCCAGACACCAGACTGTGCTGTAGCTCACACATCTCTCCCACCCTGAGGAGTTTCTGAGAGGCTTGAAGAACAGAGTTGATCCCCTCAGTGAATACTGCGGCTGGGCTGATTAAATATGAGGACCTGTGCGCTCTATAACAACTGACTTGTGTGTGTGTGTGTGTGTGTGTGTGTACTTGTGCATGGTAGAGGTACAGGAGAAGTAAAACACTGTATGGTGTGTGTGCAGTGTAGAGATGGGGAATTTCTTTTTTTGAGAAGATAAGAATAGCAGCCTTCTGCCTATGGAAAGCTTGTCGAGGTGCGAGGACTCCTGAAGGGCTTCAGGTCTTTCATCTGACTTCATCCTCTGAGTCCTCCCTCTGCTCCTCACATCTCCTTCCCCACAGCGGGGGCCTCAGAGAGAGGCTTGGAAAACACAGAGGGCCTGCTGACCCCTCAGAGATCCCCAGGTCCTCTCTGCTACACGTGTGTGTGTGTGTGTGTGTGTGTGTGTGTGTGTGTGTGTTTGTGTGTGAATTGAGATATTGGGTGGTCAAGGTTGTACACATACATGTATAGCCTACAGTTACTCATAGTTTTTCTTTTTCACTTATCAAAAAATACAGTGTGCTTTTAAGAGAAGCACATGAGTGAAAACCAATATGACCCCTGGTTTTATGTCATAGTCATTTACAGTGAACAAGGCCTGTGGCAACTTGGATAGCTGAGGAAAATCGAAGGAGGAAAAAAGAAAAAAATGCAAATCAGCTGATCAACATTTTTGTGTTGTGTTTGTATTTAAATGATAATTTAGAATAGTCAAAAGTCAGGTGGCAAAATTACTCAGATTCAATGTGTCTCAACTTTTTAATTTTGTGATCAGGTGATCCAATAATATGACACTGACAGGATCAAGGGACAAGTACACGGTCTTGCTCTGTACTTTTATATGAGCATGTTTCTTTTAAGTTTAATTACATGTTGAAAGCAGCAACGTGAGCATGGGCTGGACTGTATCTTGTACTGTTTATGTATCTGTCTGTGCACGATCGGAGGAATGTGTTGGTTTACGTGATCCAGATGCCAGCCTCAAACGGGACCTTGGGCCTTGTTGCGCACAGCTACACACACCAGCTTAACTCACCAGCCAGACACTGGCATTCAAGGAATTCCGCTGACATTACACACACGCGCACGCACGCACGTGCACACACACACACACACACACACACACACACACACACACACACACACTTGATGAAGAGTAAGGGGTGGGAGCCTGGGGTGAGTATGTGTCCAGTGCTGAATAACAGGAAAATGCAGACAGGAGCTGGAGGCGTTGTGTAATGACTCATCAGAGAGTCCCGGGGCATCACTTCCAGAGTACTGTAACTACTCTCCACTCACACCACTGGGGATTGTTTTTGTGTCTATCACTCAGACAGAAATCGACAATGGTCAGTTCCCCTAACTCGCTGCATCAAACAACACTTTTCCTCCTTTCTGCAACACATCAATAACACCACACCACTTTTTCACACTCCCTCTCTTGCACTTAGTCCCGCTCCATCTCAATCTCATTCTCTTTATGTTGCTCTTCCCTCCAACACTTCCTCCCAGCTCTTTCTGTCTCTGTCACTTCTCTCATCAGCCACCTCCTATCTCTATCAACTCTTGGAGTTTGTTGCAGCAACTCAGTATCGATCACCATAAGCCCCCTTTTCGGGCCAGGTCAGCTGTCGGGTGCTGCGATTCGGAGCGACCGTTCGGTTTGGGATGTGTTTTCTGACGGCACGTCCACCTGCGAGGCCTTGGACCGCGTCACTGCAGAGACATTTCATTGAAGTCGGCCTGTAAATTAGCAGAGCAGGCGGGCGGCTGAACGAATGGGGCGAGAGCAAATTCAATCAGCCGCCAGATGGCGTGCAGCATGAGGGCTAATGGTTTAATCATTCTGTTAAACCTTTGGAAATTTGTATCGAATCCAATGAAGGCACTGGGGGTGTTAACATAAAAACTAATCGGCATGTGTTTTCAGCAGCGGGGTGTATTGTTTAACACCGTACATGGTTTGCATATGATACATGGATGTAGCATGTGAGAAGCATTAAGTTTAAATCGTCTGGTTCATGATTTGGGAGGGAGCGATGTGAACCGCCTCTCTGGGCGGATCGTTAATGCTATGCGGACCTGTGCTCCAATTTATTGCCTGTGTCATGTTTGTGAATATTTATGATTGCATTCCACATTCTGCTTTTGGCTTTGCACCTAAAATGAGACTATCAATTACCAAAAGAAAACACCAGCCAACACTTCAGCCTGTAAGTCACAGAATATAGCGGAATAAAAAAATACGCCCTACTGAGAAACCCACACATGTACATTTGCACACATGGACACGACTCTCTCTGGAACACAATTTATTCCTCCACAGATTTCGCCACAGCCCATTTGCTTTGTTTGGACTGGATGTGGCTCGAACTGCGAACGGACTCGCACTTGATAAGCTGCCTTTTGCTGACGATTGACCAGATTCTGGAAACAAACAAGATCTCCTGATATAACTGGATCCACAAATTTAACGAGGAACATTCCTCACAGCAACACGTGTGCAAAGGCTGTGAAAAAAATAACATTTATGGGAAACAAGGGGAAAAAAGTCCTGTAGCTTTTGATTACATGACAACAGCAGGGAGTCGGGCCCCTCTGATGGTTTCAACACGTAACTTTCCCCAAAGCAACTCGTTTACCCCGAGGAGAGAACTTTCTATAAACACAAAAAAAGAAGAAGGAAATCAAAATGAGGAAAGAGGATAAGAGTTAAATGTTAAGCTACACAGGGCAGCTAGAGGGAAAGAGTGAGGGGTGGAAGAGAGGAATGTATGCGGAGCGTGCAGGTATGTAATTATGCAGTCATCATTGCAAACCTTGACTCGGAGCCAGGCAATAGCCTGATCTTCCCTCAATAATAGACCCAGCCATAGACCTGAATCTATTAACAGGTTTTTTTTTCGCTGAGATTTTATGCAATTTTAATTGCAAACACATGGCTGGTAAGCATAAATGTTTTAACATATTGATCATTCCGGTGAAAGACAGCCATGTCCGCCTGGCTCTCAGGAGCCAAGTGTGTGTGTGTGTGTGGGGGGGGGGGGTATTTTTTAATATTTTTATCTTTATGTTACCTTGGAGTCGTGCAGAGCTCGCGCTCCAGCAGCTGCTCTGAAAACACTGTCAGGGAGGGACTGTAAATGGTTTTACAATCATCCCGAAAGTAAACAGGGTTTACGAGCAAGCCAGGTTTAGTCCAAGTAAGGAGCTCTGCAGCATTTGTGCCTCTCTCTTTTTCTCTTTTTTTAAGTGCTTTACTTCTTTTTCAGTTCCATGCCATCCCTGAACACATTGGCGTTAACTTCACAGCTCACTACAA